>NC_142613.1:19761893-19913409 GCF_059453375.1 Lepisosteus platostomus
GTTCAAAGAACAAGGTATTTAAAATGGCTCAAAATACAATGTTGCTCCATCTCTATTCAGTATAGTTCCATTTTACTTCAATAAACTCAACTCATTTCCCATTCTAACTGACTATCAGCAAAACAGCTTGATTTGGATTGCTCTGCTAACCCAGCATTGGTGGGAGACTTTCAGCTTTCATCTGTTAAACATAAAAAAAAAATATCACTCAGGACCAAATCTATTCAGCACGGCAGTAGACTCAGCTGCTTCAAGTCACTTTTGTGAAAGGTGGCTTCCATGTAGAATTGGAAAAAAACATCTTTATGACACATTACAGCCTTCTTTTCTCTTCGCTAGTCTTTTCATTAAATGGGCAAAATACATTTTTAACAGCAGTTTTTGTGGCAAACAGCCAATAATAAGGACTCCCACAAAACAGTTGATACAATCTGTCCTGGCTGATAGCTGTCTCAAAGTTCTTGAAGTGAGGAGACCCAAAACGTTAATACACAGAGTCTGGAGACAAGAGACTCCAGTTTCACTAGTACATCGCTCAACGAGTTAATGACTTCTTCCACATATACACATCTTCAGTAATAAATTTTGAATAATCCTGATCCTGCAGTCCCACCGTCAATATTTCATTTGAGCTGAACTCCCTAATTAACTGAAGCCTTAATTAAACTAATAGGTTGCTTGAGTGGTACATTTTCAAGGTTATTTTCTACTCAAAAGTTTTGAATTTTATGTCACTGGACTAAATCTTGCACATTCCCCTCTTCCTCATAATTATTAAAAATCATCACGACACGAGAAATTGTAGCTTCATGCTGCTGCCATCTAGTCCTAATGTTTGACATCTTGACCCAGTTGATCAGCAGGGCATCTGGAGTTTGTCATTTTCACGAGACTGCTGTCCATGAAAGAACTCAGCTGACCACTTTGATTCTGCAGGGTATGTGGATGCTCCATTAGAAGTCACTCTTACACGTTGATGGATTTTAGAAGGTACACCACCTTCCTTGAACAGGTATTTTAAAATGAGCCAAAACGAATTTCATTGATTAAATAAAACACCGTGTTTAATGAACATACTTATTGTTCTATTTACAAACATAAACAAACATAAGGGGCACACCACTTAAGATTTTTGTACTGAAAGAGATAACTGATATGTACTAAAATTGGCCCTATTCCATTCAATCACTTATATGTTACAATGACACAGATAAAGTACATTAAAGAACTGGAATAAGACATACCAACTGTTCCAACTATGACAAAAATGTTCAAGTTAATTGCAATTCTGACAAAGTGAATTGACGGTTACCTTATTTAATTCAGAATGAATACAGCAGTAGTATCCTGATGAATGCAAAGTCAGTTTAAGCTTTAGTAACATTCAACTCTCCTTAGAAATAAAAAGAACCGTGTTAAAACCCTCTTAAAAGAACTGATTTCTTCACAGTGCTTCAATTTATTTAGAGGGAATAGAATAGGTCATTTACCATTGATACCTTCAAAATCCTGGGTGTCTACAAATGGTGCTGGTCCCCATATCCTAACTGTGCCGTCATCAGAAGCACTTGCCATCATGCCAGGGACCTGTGGGTTCCAGCTAACACAATTGACTGTGCGTGTGTGTCCCGTCAGCTCAGCTATTGGCAGCTCGCTGCGTTTGTGCCAGATATAAACTTTATGGTCTATAAAAAGAAGGCAAAGAGTTAAAACATTCAGATACATATCTCAAAAAAGTGTCAATTACTGTGCCAAATAATATTTTTATAATTCTATAAAAAGCTGGAATACCACAGCATTGACTATGGTAGTGAAACACAACATGTAAAGCTAATAGGATGGAAAAAACATATTTGGAGAATTTTTCTTTTTGATCTGTGCTGGGTATCACAGCTATACTCAAAGGTGCTGTAAATATGACATAAGATGTTCTTTCAATCATCTGTCAAAACATTCTGTAGCAACCATCATCTCATCTGGTTATAATAACACATATATATTGTTTTTCTGGACACTGCACTCAAAAGCACTTTATACCACCAATGTGTAGCACCCACCCTGATGATGTGACAGCAGCCAAAATGCACCAGTAAGCTCACCACACATCAGCTATCAGTGTGGAGGACAACGAAGTAATGAAGTCAATTCATAGATGGGGATTATTAGGCGACCATGACTTGTAAAGACCAGGTGGAAATGTGGCCAGGATACCCCTACTCCTCTCGAGAAACACTCTGGAGTTTTAAATGACAACCGAGTGTCAGGACCTCGGTTTTACATCTCATCTGAAGGATAGCCCGCTTTTTACATTGTAGTGTCTCCATCACTATACTGGGGCATTAGGAACCACACAGACCGCAGGGTGAGGTTCCCTACTGGTCCCATTAACATCTCTATGTTGTCTTACACACATAATGTGTGTGATCTTATTGTATAAGAAATATATCCTTTTGTACTAAACTTTCTGTACTTAAGACATGGCTTTTGTAAAAGATATTTGATACAATTATAAGAACAGTTACAGTTGTTTTTCAGAAACAAAGAAAAACAATTTTGTAGTGTTTTTTTTCCAGTTTATTGGATGAACACCAATTACAACAAAAACCAAAGACCTAAATTTATCATTAATTTCTTAACCTAGATTGAAAAAATGCAAAAATGCCCTCTTGGATTCACAATTGTAGCTTACCTTCACTACCACTGGCTATGAAGTCTTCATTATGGCCTCCAAAACATGAATGGATTGTATAAAATCCTTGTGTGACCCCTTGATACTTTCTCACTAAAACACGATCCTGCAAGTCCCATAAATGAACTCCCTAGAAGAAAAAAGGAAACTTTTAACATGTTAAGAAATGGCACACAAATATCAGGAGTCACGACCTTTTTCACACGTTTAAACAAAGAAGCACCATCATAATATAAAGAATATATAAAGTTAATCATTAAAGCATGTACAACAAACAATGAACATAGAACAAATTATTTTAGTCAGGCTTCCATTTAACAAGCCAAAACCAGTGTAATTCATAGATTTCCATGTACCATGACGGTGCTCCACAATAGCTGCTCTCCTCTCCACTTCTCAGAAGTCTGCAAACACATAGGTAGTAGTGCCAAATTGACAGCATACTGTATGATAGGAGCAAGACATATCATCTAGTAATTATACTGAGTTTTACAGAACAAGGTCTGAGCTGATCAAATACAAAATTTGCAAAAACATTCACACTCCATGACTAATCTGTGGTTAGTCTCCACCTAATGAAATAAACCTTTACCTGTTCATTTGCAGCCTACGCATGTTGACACAGCTACCTACTTGGACTACTTCATATTCCAGATTCCATATTTGCACCCATTATTTGTCAAATGAGTTTCTTTCAGTTTCAAAGAAGTAAAGAAGGAACAATTGCTCCCCCCAGTTACCATAGAACAATCATATCATCCATATATGTGCCTGTGAAAGTGAAAACACCATACTAATAATTTATCTATCAGCCTTTTAGATGCTGAAAACATAATATTATTAATAAATATTTTAGTAATAAACTGAAATAATTCAAATGGCATATGGAAGATTGTCTGCTCTCCTGCTGTACCTGCCATCAGCTCTTAATCTTAACAAGATTAATGGCAAAAGTCTGGTGTCATAATGAATGCCACTTAACTCACTGTCACTAGGGAGTCTGTCAATTCTAAGCATGAAATATGAAATGAACTTGCAAATGTCTGATAGAATCCAAAGCAAAACTTGATCTGGTCTTTAAGCACTACTGGATAGAATGAAAGGTCAATTACTCCTAAATGACTATAGTGGTGAGCTCTTGTTTTAATACTCCTAACATAGCTTATCTTCTTCCATGAATGGTTGCATTTCACTTAAAACAAGCTTCAAAAGTCACGTCCAACTTGGCAGTTCTCTGAACTGTCCTGGATGCTGCTTCATTACCTGCTCTAGCTGTTCTGTCTACTCCAGGATAGGATAACTGTATGCAAGAGGCAACTTGAGACTCTGTATGATAAAACACCACTGTGTTGCCTAATCTTATTACATCTATGAAACTAAATAATGCTAGGCCTGGTTATTATTGGGATGGGAAATATTCAAGGTTGAACCTTAGAGACACTATTTGTTCTGGACGGGAAACTTTAAATTACTATAGTTTGATGACGAACACCACTGTGCTATTGGAGCCGTCATTGTTCAGACTAGACATTAAACCAGTTTTTTAACTTTCCAGTGTTCTGGTTTATACAGTCTGATGTTTATAAAGTAGCCCTTTAATTCAATTTCTTGTTCAGGGGGCTTCTGGGCTCATAATGGCTGGGACACATTAACCAGGAGCACACTCCACTGCTGTGGCGGGTAAAGTGGTATGTTTAACACTATAAACATACAATAAATTATTTTTAATCACAAATCTCTCTCCACAACACATCACCTTTGCAAGCTATTTCCAAGAAGGCTCTAAAAATTTCTCATAAAGCTCTATAAAGCAGGAAAATCTCAGGTTAATAGCAGGTTTCCTTCACAGAATGCTCTTCTCTTTTGCTTTGCCTTTCCGCTATTTCCCTATTCATCTCTGAATTCAGCATGTCCAAATGGCCGGAACTTGCAGATCTCAGCTTTCTTCCAATTCCTCAGTCTTTGCCTGCCCCCTAGTGGTTACATTACAAGATTTAATCACTAACTTCAGAACTAGTTAATCCTATCCTAGAATAACTTGAGTATATCTTTTGTAATACCAGATGTAATGAAACACTTTTGATTTTACTCAGTCAGATGTACCATGTACGCAACACAATGTATGGCTACTTTCATATCATTACCATTTATACGTTAACAAACCGATTCAAGAATCTGATAACCTATGTTATCTGTTATTTGTAGAGCATTTATAAAATAACTCAACAAAGATTTTCATTACTATGCGTCTCTATGTCTTCAGGTCTGAAATAAGGCGCATTCAAGAGTATATCAGCTATAATGCTGGTCAGTTTTAAAATAAGTCTGGGGATAGAAAATCTTCAAATCATATTGAATTAAAAAAAATCTAAGTCAAAAGGTCAATTCACAGCAAGTGAAGTTTTTTTCACTAAAATACATTTAAAAAACTGCAGCTGTCTACAGGCACAGAACAGACTGGTACCAAGTTCTATAAACTCTACCAGGCTTGCTCCTTGCAACAATGTATACTGGCAGCTAAGTATACTTTCATCAGTCTGGCTCCCTCTTCTGCAGTAGATGAATACCACTGCTAAACTAAAACACGAACTTCAGACTTCAGTACATTCGCTGCCCAGTACCACGCCTGAATGTCCTCATCCCGATTTCACCAAAATCGCCAGTAATCCATGATGAGGGCCTGCCTCATGCCAACATAAGACTGAAAAGACTTAGTAGCCAATAATGTAAGTAGACAGTAACTTGGACCTAGGACCTTGTAAGAGCTTGCATCAGGCAAGGGCAACTACATCAGTTACTCTCCTATTTGTTGTACTTTCAGAAAATGCCTTGTAAACCCAACAATCAACTCAACACTATGTGCAAGTGACAGCTCACCAGAACCTGCTCTTCTATTCTCTCCAGTATCTCCATTAAAGGGAAGTCAAGTATCGTCTTTCTAGTCCAATCTCTTAATGCTGTGCCTTAGTTAAGGCAGAGAGAAGGCGTTTAGAAACCTTTCATTTTGTTGCTATAACTACCTGTTAAAGGACCACATCCAATCAATTAGAAGGGCCCATCAAACTGAGACCAGACACATACTGTATCTAAAATGCACAAGAAAAACTGTTCAGTCAGTTCACTGGAGACCTAACAAGGCAAGTTGTTTTTCAAAAATACATGAAGTGATGGAAGTACAAATGGTCAGAGTAAGCAAAGGTTAAACAGACTAAAGTGAGACATTTAAAACCACACCTCATATCTATTTAAAAGATCTAGAATCACCTACCAAGTATATATACTTCCAAACCTTTAAAATTACACACTTCATATACAAGACAAAAGCATTTATCCCATAAACAGTTCTGTTGAGAAACACCAATTTATCATTAGCAGACTGGGATATGTTGCTAAATTTAATTAAGTTCTGACAAATCAGACCAACATTTTGAACATTTTATCCCCTCTTATAACATCTTACCTGAGTTGCTACATTTAACAAAGCTAATCTTCCATTCTTTGAAACAGTGAAAGACATTATCGGATGATCCTCCTGCACTCTGAAAGAAACAGTTTCACAAGTGTTAAACATGGTATATTGCAAATGGCATATTCAAATAGCAATAGTCATTATCTGGCAACTTTTTCTGGCAACTATCTGGCAGTTTTTCAAAATATGAACCTTTGTTTACATGAGACCTCTTCATGAAGGTTCCCTACTTACAGTGGAAATATACTGATGGAAAAAAGAAATGCAACACGTCCTCCACATTCTAGCCCTCCCATCTGCGTGGAACAGGCTGAAGAGTGATTCATCTGTGAAGAGGACCTGATGCAACTACTGACGATTCCATCACAGCCTCTGTCTGGCCCAAGCCAGTCGGGTGTGATGTCTAGGAGGTGTGAGCAGAGGGCCTCTGACAGGTCGCCTGGCTCTAAGGCCAGCAGCATGGAGCCTCACTGTCCTGTCACTGATGCAGGCATTGTGTCTGCTGGCAATTTCAGTAGCAGTACGGTTGGCAGATCTGACACGATCTCTCAGAAGGACCAGTCTGATATGTTGGTCCTGCACTGGTGTTGGCACTTGAGGGAGACCAGATCTTGGACACCTTTCCTGCTGGTCTGCATGAAACCTTCTCTGCAGCTGGGACACAGTGGAGTGGCTTACTCCATATTGTCTGGCAAGCTTTGAATTAAGGCCTTCGTAAAGGTAACCTGATCACGCATTGTTCCACCCGGACCTTGTTGGGTAAAGGTCCACCTAACGAGCTTTAGTGTGATTGGCAAGTTGCAATGCCTCACAGCTGTATTGCTGGTCAAAGGACAAATTGACAACTTTTTGTAAAAGTACATAAGCTATAACTATGGTTCTCATTCCAGAAAATGTTGCATTTTTCTCTCCATCACTATATTTAGGAAATGCTAAAGTGAATGATGAAACTTATTTATACATTGACTTGTCTTTATTTCTAACACTAAAGCAATTATTAGCCATTTGTGGAATCAACAATGAAATATCAAAGAAATTGATATAATTGTCCACTTTATGAAGGATTAATACAAATGTATAGAAAACATATCTCTGTATTTAAAATGTCATATTATAGCTTTTAGTGTGGAATCGTCTTTGTGATTTATTTAACTCATTTCATTGTATGTTTCTATTGCGTATTTTTAATTATTGAGCTGTGTAGGTGAAGGGTGGGGTTAGTTTTGTGTCTTAAGTAATTGGCTTTGTTCTTTATCTTCAACTACACTGTGGTTAACAGCGATACCAAGAAAGTGGCCTCTAGCTGCAATAACTGCCTGCTCACACCCAACTGTACCTAGCACACTTTAGTTAGTTCATGACTGAAAAGGAAATAAAAATAGGTTTGGATTCTGCACATCAAAAGCCTAGAATATTTTCATTGTCGTATCTACTTTGGTATGTAATTTAATTGAATAATATATAACAGGCATACAGACTCACTACAAACAATAATTTGGCTGTACTTTGTGTTCAATAGTTTCACACTATGTGCTAAATGGTTTAAATGAGACAATTCTGGATGTTCATTTTAAAATGTTAAGAAAACCAGCATTACCTAAGAAAAAAAACATTTCTGAGCTTGTAGGATTTATGTTTGTGGTTCTCAATTCAATGCTATATATGTTAATCAATTATCTACTCATGCCTATACCAGTACTGTATCTCTATAAAGATGTAAAACCTCAGCTGACTGAATGATCTAATTTGATTATGAAAAATAAAATACAGTAAAGCTGCACATCTGCCAATTTAACATGCGAGTTCTCTTATTTGCGATTCAGTCTGGCAGACAGTGTCTTAGGTGAAAGATCATAGCGGGATGAAAACGAGTTGAAGTTCTGTTAACCGCAACAGGATATAACAACTGGCATAACAGGATCGTGAGACAAATCACTTGAGAGAGCCTCTCCTTACCCAGGTACCCACTACCCAGTGCCTGATTCTCAAGGTGGTCTTGTTTTTGTTACAATTAAAAAGCACTCCAGGTTCTGTGTCAGCAGTGTGGGAACCAACAGGCTGTAAATGACTTTGCATAATAGAATATTTTCTATTCTAGGCTTTGCAAAGTGACAGTTTTATTGCTCGTTTCATTAGAGTGGGGCATACTAATAAACCTAACCAGATAATATTGCCCTTTTAATGTGAACAGCAGGGAAAGAAGATAACTAAAGTTGCCACTACAACCATTACCTTCAAGTTTGAGAAGGAATACGATTCATATATCAACAATATCCCAATCCTAATTCAAAGACGGCTTGTGTGGGCGAGTGGCAGGAAATAAGCCGTTATTGAAAGAGAATCATCTTAAAACTTGTATGAAATTTTTGCTAAAGAATGAAAATGATACAGCATATATGTTGCAGGTTCTTTTGTGTTTGTCGTAGGAAAATGGATCATCCAAAATACAGATGAGTCCTAGAGAAAAGGCTGCTGGAGTCAGCTTCACATTTCAGCAGGACAAAGACCCATAGCCTCACTGACACTCAATGACAAATGAATATCCTTGAGTGGCCCTCTCAAAGTGCTGACATGATCCATTTGAAAATGTAAGGTGAAACTTGAATATTTCAGATATCCCCAACAACCTCGTCAGTACTGCAGAAATTATGTCAAGAAGAAATGGCAAAGAATATACCATCTCACTGTGCAAAGTAGGTAGACACCATTTCAAAAGGTACATTGCTGTAATTGCTGCCAAAGGTACTTCCATTAAGTACTGACCTTTTACAGAATAGAGTAGAACATTTATGCTTTGGTTTGATTAGTATAGTTCTGAACAAAAAAGTTCATTTGAAAAAAACAGATATATTATCACATTCATCAAAATTTGACTTGATAGGTGGTGAAGTTTTGCAAGGCTTCACAGGCATAAAGGACTTGTTTTACTTTATTTGATTCATGAGCAATTTAAATTTAAGGCTTACTCTGCTATGTTTATAAATAATTTTCAGCTACAGTTTATCTTCCTGTCATCATAAATTACCACTTTTGCAAAAGAGTTTTCTTTGGGTTGAAATAACTCAACTGTGATTTATGATCTTTTCCAGACTTTTGCACTTCTATTTGGATCTTCAAAATGTTCAAAACTACAGGACATTAGCTATGTAGTGTATAAACATACTGCAACAGTACTTTATGCAACAAAAAATCTTAACATCAGTAGGTTATTTACATAGAAATAAAGACAAATGACTGCTTCCAAGACTGAAAAGATTAGCTTCTTTCAAATCATAGAAACATATCAAGTGGGCTTACATGTTCCTATCAGTAAGGTCCTCAAAATTGTAACCCCGTATCCGCTGGTGTGTGTCTGAAGCCAGGACAGTCTTCCCATCACTCAAGCACCAGAGACACTGCACTCTTACACCCTCCCAGGAGTCCAGTAGGTTACCATCTAAATCCTGCATCGTAGAGCACAGGAAACAATACTTCACTCTACAATTAACCAACTTTTCTGCTCTTAAGACTGAAGGCTTTTAAGAACAGGTATTTTGCTCATGTCCATTCTAAGCCATAGCGCTAAACCAGGAACAAAATATTTAAGAAATAAGACTTACCCATAGAATTGGTACAGTTAAACAGCTTTTAAACAAATATTCTCCTTTGAGAAATGTATTTAAATTCAAGGCTTTTTAGCAATTTAATTTGTATTTCTCCTGACTTTAAATACTTCAATAAGCATTGACATTCTAAGTCAATGACTTTTAATTTGAAAAATTAAACAATTATGGTAAATGTACACATTTACTATTTTAATATTAGTTTCAGCTGTGGCAATTAGTCAACAAATCCAGTTATGTTTGCTTATTACTTATTTACTCTACAAGCGGTGGCTACAGGTTCTCATAAAGACAGAGCCCAGATGAAGAATTCTAAGGGGATAATTATTTTCATCATAAAACAAGTAAGCCTTACTTATAACTGAAACCCAGAACAAATGTTCTCAAGAAATGAAAACATTATGACCTGGTTGTCTTCCTACACGAGCTGGTTACTTCCCCTTCAGGGAAGCAAAAGTCTTAAGATACTACAGCAAAAAACTAAAAGAACCCTAGTACTTACACACTGATAAAACTGCCCTCTCTGTCCTCCTGTGACAAAACGCTTTCCATCGGGGTTCCATGCCACACTTGTTAAGCTGTCCTCATGTGACTGACTCATTTTTGTCCGCAGTTCCCCGGACTAAGGAGAAAAGAAAATCACAGTTTCCTGAACTATTACATATAAGGTTCAAACAGTTTTCACACCCAAAGAAGGCTCCACAGCTGAAATGTTGTGTCCTTCCTTTTCCTTTCAGCACGGAATAAACCTTTACCTGTTCCATATCATACTATCGACCACCTAACCCTAAATATTCTTCTTGTCCACAGTTCCCTTAAATATCTACAACCACCATCTGCGCCAGGCACTATTAGGGAACAGATGATTCTGTATAACAGACATACAATGATCATTTGACTATTTCAAGATTGCTTAAAGGCTTCCCTGCTTGTCCTGCGCTATTAGTTTTTGCATCTCTCGCAGAAAGTCCTCTGCTATTTACAGATGACTGTCCAGCTGTTTCAGGGAACATGTACAAGCCTATAGTCCCCAACTCAGGCTTTGACTTTTTCAGATTGGTATTGGTTCTGGTCGGTATAAACCTATCATCTTGATCACAATCCCTAGAATTAACTGTACAATATTTTCACAGTTTAGACGACGTACCTGTACATTCCAAAGCCACAGTTCAGAACAGTCATCAGGACCGCATGCTATAAGGTAATTATCATCAGGACTCCAGGCCAAGTAAGAAACACCATATGCATGCCCTTCTAAGGTCTTTAATAGCTTTAGCTGATGAGTATCCTGTAAAAAAAATCTACTTGTTAATAATGCTTGTTTCTATTAGCATTTAACCAAGGATTGATTAAAAATGCCATGCAAATAGACACATTTATAAATAGTGGACTAGTATTATAAACAAAATGTGGCAATGGAATAAGGAGACTTACAATTTATTCTGTATATTTATTTTTTTCTTTATCTTTTTTTAATGTATTTTCGTGTCTTTCACTCTTTTATCACTATGTACAGAATCCTTGGGTTTGGAAAGGTGCTTTATAGATAAAAATTATCTAATGCATTGCAACACTGCTCCAAATAATGCTAACCCTAATCATGTCTGAAAATTATTTTATGTATTTTATATTAATATATAAAATGAAAAATATATTTATAAAATATATTTTAAATATATTATTCTAATAATGAAAGAGATAAAAAAGCAAAAAATAACAGGAAGATCTATTGGTGCGAGAGGACTTTAAGCATCACAATCATCATTACTTTAATGAGAAAATGAAGCGTAACAGTTATTTAGCTCTGAAGGTACTCAGAATAAATCTAGGCAAAGCAGCTGCATTTTTTGTTGCCAGCGAAAATTTTTAATTTCCTTTTTAGATCCAACAGGCAGTCTGTCATTTCTATTTGTATGCATGTTTGTACAGGGGTTGAAGCCTGTCTCCTTTGTGGCTCAACTGTGGAGGATTATTTTATCAAAATAGTCAATTTCCCTTTTAAATTCTATTTTTGAGTACAATGTCGTTTAGGAGCATGTGGTGCTTTGAGCTCTGGAACACACTCCAAATGCAGATACTAGTTTGATAAGATAATGTGTTTTGTGAATCAGGCTGTTCATGGAAAATTGAACTAATATTATTTAAATTGTATAATTTGTTTGTACGCAACTAGTGCCTATTACACTGTGTCAAACTGGTGACTGAACCTCAAAGTCATAACTCCTTGTTTTGTATAGGAATACAGTTTGATTTGACTTACTGTGTCAACCTGCCATATAATAACAGTGGTATCTTTTGATCCTGTTGCTAGTTTAGTGCCATCGTTTGAAAATTTGCAGAACCACACTTCATTACAGTGTTCTGTTAAGATTTGCTGGGTGTAACAAGGGAACTGTTTCCTGGAAAAAAAAGAATTTTCGATCAGAAAACCTAAACAGTTGCTTAATCATTCACAATACACAATGATTTATTCCAGTGACTTATCATAAATGAACATTCACGCTGGTCTCGAGCAGCTCTTTTGGTATTTAAGTGCCAGGCATCGCTAAGCAAAACTTCAAATGTACATACACAATGCCATATTGTAATAGTACTTAGCATGACTACGTTTATCTTTGAAGTAACTGTCTTTAATCTGAACAGCCTCTTCATCTTTTAAAAATAACATTTTTCTAAAATTTTAGCACAAAATTTTATGTTTGATATAAAAGAAAGAAATTAAATTGAAGATGTATTATTGTTGCTAGTAGGTATATGACAACAATTAGAAATATTAACCCAGGGGTGTAAATACTACCATGATTTTACCATTTTTGGGTGTGAAGTATCCGTTTAGAAGCTTTTATACATTCATGGACTGTAAAGATTTGTAATCAAGAAACTCTGGATCCAATTTTCATAATGCCGCAAAACAAAATACAAACATTAATTCAATCTACCCCTTGCCGTTTACACAGATACTGAGATACGGTCTATAATGTTGGAGGAACTTGGCTTGACTTCACAAAGTATTACTTAATATGATGGTATTAACATCTAAGTGCACAAGGAAAAACTACAAAATGAACCAACCACCACATATTCTTAGAATAAAACTGACTACATTCTTGGCTTTATTCGTATACTTGGGTACTATGCTAGAGTGAACAAGTAGCTCAGTAGGTAAGAAAATAACCATTCTAATTAGGGTTTCAGAGAGGCAAGAATCTAATCTCGGAAACCTAGGGAATAAGAGAAAAAGCAGTCAATGCTGGACAGAACACCTCCCCATTACAGTGGGTTACTAGGTGTGTCGTGAAATGCCGAAGGCTGTGATTGGACATTCTTCTATAATGTTAATCTTTTTTATATAATTCTGAAATATATAATGATGTCCCCTAAAATATATTTCAACACATTTGATATTTGTATTTCAAAATGGGTTATATAATTGTTGTTGAAGGCAACGATGTGTTATTTTTTTCTTTATGTATAATTAATTTAAAAAATGTAGTTTTGATGATTTACAATGGGAAATTATGACATTCTTAGAGACTGTCAGGCACTATTTACTCAGAAAAGGTGACCCCCCCCGCCCCCTCCTCCCCAATGGGAATTATAATAAAAATCAGATCTTTTAGTGCTTCCAGAAACCAAGGTAATATATACATTTTTTAAATTAGTTAAGTTACTAGTGTAGCCTGTGAATTTTAAATACTAAAACATGTTCCTTCACTTATAAGAAGTAGCTCACAAAAACATGAAATGAAACAGGCAAGGTTTTACACATTACATCATGCACGTCTGTCCTGGTAAACAGAAATAAACAGGACAACGATCTGCAGTCTCCAAGAGATAATTAGAACAGCATCTTTCTCTTGTTTCTGAAACCAATGAACACTGTTCTTCATGCTTCTGCTGGGGCACAATGATTGTCCACCCACCTGCTGCAGACATGATCTATTAGTAGGGAGACGGAGTCTAGGCTCCCGTCCAGTTTGGTATTGTGGTAGAGGCACCGGTCCCGCTGCAGCTCCACTGCCTGCCGCAGCAGTGTCTGTAAACGGCGAGGGGGCAGCATCACTGACGGAGGCAGGTATGCTACAAGGAGAAAAAATAAAGAATGAAAAAAGGCTAAAGTAAAAGAAACCTCCGTGTTCATAAATATAATGGCTGTCAAAACAATTACAAATGGCTCTGAAAAGTCTTAGAAACGACTGACAACTTCGTAAACCTCCAGAAAGCATCGGCCTACGGTGTTGGGATATAAGCTTGCATAATCACTGATGCTGACACAATGCCAAACACATCAATAGTAGTGTAGCACTTGAACAAAACTATAGACTTAAAATGGAAATCAAATGTTACCAACTGCTGTTTGTCATCAGCATTTGGAATGACAGAAAAAGGACATATAGGTTAGTGACTATGGCCCACTGGTAGATTTTATTCTTATCTGAAGAAAAAAAATAGTGCTAATATTTTTTCAGCAGTGCTAATATCTAAACAGTTATGTTTTGAGATTGAGGGGAAAAAAAGATTTGCAATATGATTCTCCTCAATATTGGGGAAAAAATACCAGTAACTGTATTCAGAAATTTCAAAGAGCACACAAACAGTTGTGTACAGTTTAAGTTCCAGTTGAACAAAACTGATGCATAACTAAGCTAGGCATTTTACAGATTATTCTACCTGACCTTCACCAAGTGTTGAAATAAAGCTATCGCTTTGGCCGAAAAATCAATAATTGAAAAGACACATACAGACACCAATTATTTTATTATAGCAATATTATAAATAATTCAAGATTTAGAAAGGAACGATTTTTTGCTATACTTATTGCAGATGTAAAATGTAGTCATTGGCATAATGATTTATTGCATATATCCAAAAATATTATATATCTACTCCCCAGGTCATGCTAGGATTCTGTTTGGAAGCAATACTTAGCCACTGCATGCATACATATAGAGAATTACTATTCCCGATATTGCAGCAATCCTACTTTATTTGACCCAGCTGCTATTCCAGTAAGGAAGAAGGGAAAACAGAGCAAGATTGCAGGCTAACCAGTGTTTATTATTCCTTAATGGTTAACAGGTGTGTGCACTAATCATAGAGAGGGAAGAGAACAAAAGACAGAATGTAGCAGCAGCTACCAGTCCCTGAGGTAGAGAAAGAAAAGTTCATATATATAGTTGTAGTTTCAAAATGTTTTCATAACTAGTATAATTTAATGCCAGATACACCATAATATTAAAAATCTAAAGTATGATAACTAAACCAGAATGACTTTAATTTAAAATAAAATACATACTAAGTACATACTAAGGTACTTCCCTGACATGACTGCAATCTGGGTTATTGAAAATCTTTAATGAAAAAACCCAAAATAATATGCAGATGTTAAAACGTGTGAAAGCAAAGTGAGGCAGAAGTGCAAAACAAACCTGTGGTGAAGAGCACATTACTCACTCCACACAACTCATTCATAGGAGAAACCTGCCACAACACTTGCGTTTCACACATGTAAGGCCAACTCTCCTTAACTAGAAACGTTTATTACAGAATTCAGGTTGTTACATAAAGTTGAATTTGTGCAAGTTGAGTTTTGTGTAACCCAGAGAGAGCGTGCATTATATACAGAATGTGGCTTGTCTTGCTGAAATTTCGTGTCATTTCAAAGCTATTAAGCACCACTGATGAGACTCAATACTGCTGACTTACAATATTCTCCTAAAATGATTTTTTTTACTAGCCTTGGTTCTAAAATATTTTTTTCCATACATACTTTCCTCTTAAAAACTAAACATTGTAGCTACTGATTTTTCTGCTAGATAGCAAAGCAACTATACATTTTCATTTCTACAGCACAGAACACTCTTTTTTAGACTACCATGGCTAATTATGACATTATCCTGCTGGCTTAAATTGGAGGCTTAAGAGAAGAATCTTTAAACAAGCACTTAGCCTTCCAAGAGCTTAATGAATTTATCTTTTTAAATATATTTTCCTTGTAATTTCTACGTTTGCTCTGATCCAAAAGGAAAATGCAAACTCTTTATACAGTCAAGAATCTTTAAGCAGATACTAATCATATAACTAGAGCTCACAGCTCAATAGCCCTTTCTTATATTTCACTTATACCTTCTCTTAAGTTATAGTAATTTAAATTCATAAAGTAGATCCTCTTATGTCTTTCACTCAAGTGCCCAATACTATAACACTTTAAATTTGAAAACCTGGTCAAATAGGGACACAAAGTATATTAAAGTGGATTTAAGGGGCTTACCACAAAAGTGGGGTTCAAACATTAAGTAAACATCCCAGCCTACTGGGGGTCATGTTTAAAAATGTGGGACAGGGCTGGCTGCCTCTAATTATGGCTAGCAGAATTGCAAATAGAGATGTTTAGTGACTTTGAAAAAGGGGCGATTTTGGCAAATTTGACAGAACCTCTAGGGGTCCAAGATGTTGATCTTTCCTGAGCAATGGTGTCAGGGGATGTCAGCACAGAACTTAAGGAGAAACACAGCAGCAGCAGCAGCAAAGGGGCAAGAGTGGCTGGAAGCACATAATCCAGGATTGGGATACACGTGCATTAATTTGAATTACAAAGCAAAATAGGCAAGGGCCTAAAGATCAATTGACTGCAAATTTCAACCCGGGGCACAAGCAGCCAGTTTAATCGAAAATGATCTACCAAGAACTCCACAAAGAGGTGAGCTCAAATCAGGTTACAATGCACAGACAGCTTACCACACTTTCCAATACACATTTGGGAGTCCAGAAAGAGCACAGAAAATGGAATACTGAACATTGGAGAAAAGTGAAGTATGAATCATCCTTCACTATGTTCTCAACAGAAGAACGCAGATGTAGCACCAACCTAAAGAACTCAACAGCCCTTAGTGCTCGGTTTAATAAGTGAAGGGTACTGGAAGCTCTATAGCATTGAGGGGTACATTTTCCTTGCATTGTTTGGGTGCTGTCATTCCCTGAGAAGGCAAGGTCAATGCTAATCGCTACTTAATGGTACTGAGTGATCATATTAAGGGATCTCATCCAAAGAGTCCAATGGTTTGAATCTTAACACTGACATTATCCATATGACATGGCCTTCACAGTCACCAAATAAGAATGCAATAGAGCATCTATAGGATATTCTGGAAAGTCACCTGATATACCTTTTTTCACCTCCATCAAACAGGTGTGTTGATGAATGGAGCCATATTCGAATTGCAGAATAACACAGTTTAACTCTATCCCATGGCACATACAGGCCATCCTGGCAGCACATAGTAGCCAAATACCCTATTAAGTGATTTTACATTGAAGTTTCACTTTTTATGCCCTCTACTGATTTAAATTCAGTAAACAACTTTCTATACTATAAAACTTTCTATATCTATAAAATAAGCATATTCTTTTTGATTTCAGAGTGACAAAACCCATATTATTTCATCCTAAAGCATAAACCAATCTGTTCAAATATGCTTTACTGTATTTATGCGTTAGTGGTAGAATTATTTTATTTTGACCATGTGGCTATAGGGAGCTCTATCCTTAGCTGAACAACTAGCCTTCAGGCATTCCAGACACTATAATCTCAGCAAGTAACCAGTAATAGTAAGATTAATCACAATTTCTATAAATGTTTAACTGTGCAAATCAAATTGACAAAAAAAAGCATAAAGAAACAAAAAATAGGTGTTGTAACTACATTAAAAAGCATTTCAAAATGAACAAATGCATCCGGTTTGGTATCTATTTTGCATATCCTGCAATTTTTAAAAGGAACACACTTGTAAGATAATAAGACAGCAAATTTGTCAATGCATTATTTTTAATTTTTCATAATCCAGTGTAATTTATCTAATACAAGGGAATTTTTCTCCAGTTCTTAAATTTCCATTAACTGTAGCAGTACTGTGCTTCTTACATAAAATGAAATTTACAGAAAAGAGTGTGTACAAATTATATCAGTGCTTTCTCATGCTATATTTGTACTTAACCAAAAAAATTTTAAGCAATGTTGTTGAAAAATATGCTTTTTTTCCTTACACAAATGGAACCAAGGGCCAATACTGCCAGACAACAAAGAGCAGTTTCTGCTACAGCAACTACAAATCTCAGTGATTTTGTCTAAAATACATACAATTAACTTAGAACCAATTTTACCCTGGGCATTAAAATACGGATATTTTTAACCATACTGGTTTGCAAATCGGTCAAATTATCAATAGGTCAGATCCAGAAACCATTTCTTAAGTAAATTTTACAGAATTTGATGGTAATAGGGTCCTATTCTGTTTGAAGCAGTGATTAGCCCACATGAGTATATTCTGAAATATAATGAAGACTACTCTGAAACAAAATGAAATAATCATTAATGGATCACAATGACTATAGAAAAAATAAACGAAGATGTATTAAGTAGAAGAAGTTATTTAAGGACATTCTAAGGGCCATAAGTAGCTACCGCTTAATGTTTACAAATATGCTTAAAAAAGATTAATCAAATCTGAATTATGTAATTATTTTTTGTTTTTTATGTAAAGTCATAAGTAAAGTATGCGATTAGCATTCAAGGAATAACATTCAGGAAGCTTTTATCATAAATGAAGAGAATCCTGTTTAGGATTTATGTAGTTTTTAGTTTTTTCTTCCATTATTATATAAATCATAAACACTAACCAATTAAGCAACTTAGCAAAGACTAGGTTACAATGTTTAGAATTAAAACTTATCTTCAAGGAAATTCACTCTCCATTTCTGGGGCAATTTATATTCTGGACTTCTAGTTTACAGTTGAAAATGCATTCCTGTAATTCCTGACCATGTCAAGCTTGAGACCACTGACTTAAATTTATTTGGGACCTGGATTTTTCATAAATCTCTTTCTTTTCAGATAAGCTGGAAGCCAGCTATATGTAATTTGTGAACTCATGGTTTTAGTTAGGTTATGGCGTACACACACGCAAAGTTAAATGTTTAATTTTTTTATTATAAATATCAGTATAACCATAGTGTGGTAAACAGTTTCCAAATCACTACGTAGACGGCCTACTTCTGAAATACAACCCAGCAACATAATTTAACATGACAGTAGTATAACAATTAAGTTACTGAATAAAGTCCTCAATATTCTAAAAATAACTGCAGTAATAAAAAAAGGTTACGTTGAAATATTTTAGCTGTAATTATATTCCTAATTACATGAAAATGGAAAGTTATACAAGGATATTTCTAAGAAAAGAGCAGAACATGCGAAGCCACAAATTAAAAAAAGAAATGCCCGGTTCTTCCCTCTTATGCAAGACAGTAAAGCAAAAGCAAAGATTTTGCAAACAAACAACAGGAATGTACGAACTTGAATCTGCGCCTTCAACAGATAGGGAAACAGGAGGTGACATCAAACATTGTAAAGTGCAATATTATCGACACAGCACATTTCCCAAAACAGTTATTGTAATTTTTAGCCATATTGATGTGTTGCTGCAATAATAATCCTGCTCATTACAAGAAGAACCGCTGGTTCAGACATTTGATGTATATTCTTGGCTGAGGAGCCAATGGCGTGAAGCTATCACCTGTGGGATTATGACTGAATGCCTCTAAGTTAGAATATTACCAAAAAGGTCATATTTTCTAATATCCAAATTGGTGAATAAGATATTACACCATTAAAGTGTATAAACATGTACCCTCCAGTTATATTCCCCTCCAAAAGTAGTTAAAAAAAAACCATAAGTCAAATTATCATATCTGAATTCTAAAAATCACCAGTCATTTATTCACACCTCTAACCACTCCTTCTAATAAAAAACAACAAAATAGAAGTGAAACAAAATTCTCTGGAACCATATAGGAAACCACAGAGTTTCCCTGAGGAATAAAAAGAGGTAACAAGTGTTTTCCAGTTGCAGCATTATGATTAAGATCGGAGCTCTTAGGGCTGTGAACAAAAGGTCTGGTCCCTGATCTCCAGAAGTTGGGGAATGGCTGCAAAATAAACTATAAAATGTACAACTTTTCAAGTAGAGCCAATTATTAAGAAACATACAGCTACTGGCATAGTGCAAACTCTGCCATCAAGAGGTCACAAGTGTACCTTGCTACCATGGACTTTGAAACAAGTGGTTTAAGCAACAACCATAAATCCAAAAGCAACAGCTTGAGATATTTAGCATAAACTTGCATCTTAGGATACAAAGTAGCAATAGCTGGCATTTAATGTTGCTTGTGGTTTTAATCTTTTATTGTGGTTTTGTCTGAGTTGAAGAAAGAAGCCTCCTCTGAGGACAAACTAAAACAAATTCACAATCATTATATTTCACATAATTTAAGAAAAGTGATACTCATATCTCATATTGAGAGGAAACTCCTCGTCTTCAAATATGGGGGGGGCTAGAGGGGATAGAGTGAATGGGGGGTATTAGGTTTATTTTGCATTGACGGTTCCTGAAGCCCTTAAGATGGGGAATCAAAGTCCAGGTCAAAAAATGATATTTTGGCCTGGACCCCAGTTAGCCTGGCTTGATGAAATCTGTTTTGAAAGGCATATTTATGTGACTCAGGAGGCTGTATTTAGAAGAGTTTTTAACATTGACATTGTAGCATTATGGAGAGCTTTTGGAGCATACAGTTATCAAACCACCTAAAACATATTTGGGTTTTAATTTAGTCTTGGTTTATATTTTATTTTGGTTCACATTGGATTCCTCTTTGAAATGCTCCCCTTTTTGTAGGATTTTCAAACCATTTTTCTTCTCTTCACTGCAATACGGAAGTTACAGATTAAGCAAACATTAATTTAGATTACTCTAGAACTGGAAGATTAAATCTGAATCTGAGTAACTTAAATTTTAATAAGTTTTTTCAAGATCACAGCAGAAAAAGTACACATTAGTCAAAGTAAATTATGCATTATGGATATTAAATTTATAAGCTTTCAAGACTAAAGGTAATTATTCACTTCCCAAAACACAATTTGGATAAATCCATAAGACCTTTTTAGAATTATACTAATGAACTAGTTGGAAGCAACCAAAGGAGCAAGATGGGTCCTTATCTTGTATGTTAATCTTAGAAAATGTGAATTTTAATACCTTAAAAAAACTATGCCCAAGAAGTCTTGGGCTTTCACATAACACAATGTTATGAACATAACTCCTTGTAGGGATTTGTCAAAATTCAGAAAAAGAAACATTTTGAAAATATTTTACCATACTGAGATACTTCACTTGTTATTAAAAGCAAAAATGTAAACCAACTTTGTAGTTTGTCAAGAAGCTTAGACCGTGAAGCTGTCCCTTTTCCTTCCCATTCAGCTTTTGCACGAAGATCCTCAGCATGGCTACACATAAGATACCTGCAGAAAAGAGACATTAATTCCATTTGTAGTAAAGAAAAAACTGAAAAAATATGTAAAAACAATTAAGACAGCCAAGTGGAAAACAAGACTTTGGGCTTTCCATTTATGCATTAAGCAAAAGTCTGAATCAACAACCATATTAAGAAATTGATTAAGACAAGATTGTTATAAAACCTCAAATAAATGCTAGACTAGCAAGATATGTATAATGTGCAAACATCATATGTCATTAACCAGTTTATGCAGTATAAAGGAGTGCCAAGTATGTGTATCAACATTTATACCATTAATATTGAATCATTTTGCAAATATTTTAGAAAAAATTGTTCTCAAATGAGTTTTTAAGCAGCTGTTCTAAATGACTAGATATCAGCAGATATGAGGCAATTTGACCAGTTTACATTTTTTGAGAACTCACTTTGCATATTTGGAAAAAAAAGGAACTTCTTTCTTGCACTTTTCT
Source organism: Lepisosteus platostomus (assembly GCF_059453375.1). Lineage (NCBI taxonomy): Eukaryota > Metazoa > Chordata > Actinopteri > Semionotiformes > Lepisosteidae > Lepisosteus > Lepisosteus platostomus. The sequence goes on from NC_142613.1 coordinate 19,783,473, forward strand.
GAGCAATGCTTTACTTAACTGGATAAAGCTGGAAAAAAAACTATTTCTGATTTTCTGAAATTTGTAATAGCAACCATTTGTAGCCCTGTGAAAGGATAATGCTATCATTTGTGACAAAAACTACTCCAACATTGTTTTCTGCATGGAATTACTGCAGTAGTTGCACAAGTAGCAAGTAAAAATATATCAAAGCACTGTTAAAAGGAGCTTCTAGATGCAAAAATACATGGTACCTCCACTTCACAATTTTATGAAAAGCATTGTTGTTATATGCAAATTGATGAACAATAACATTACATTTTTTTAAATCATGCCAACGTGCCAGTATTTCAATTTTAATAATAGGCATTTTTCCAATAAAATAGAAAAGGCCACACTACCTTCACTTGAAGCCTGAAAACAAACTGGTATACACCGTATGTTGCCAGAGCACATTAATTAACGAAGTAAGGATTGGTTGATTTTTTAAAATTCTTACATACCCGCTAAGGACATGAATACGATCTGTGTTGTACTTTAGTGGTGTCAGTTCACCTCGCAGGACCTGAAGTGCTTCAAGTACCTTCCCATCTTCTAAATACTCCAGGTACTTTTGCTGCAGCAACAAGAACTTCATTCTCTATGAAAGACAAATAAATACAAAAATAAGCATCCTCTTAACATATGAAAATGAAAGCTCTAAATCTGTTCAAGTGGATTCATAAGTGTTTAGACAATGCCCTGTTATACAATGACACAAAATGCATATTATGGAATGGTGTTCTTCAATCCCACTTCTTGAGGGACAACCCCAGCCCCAACTCTAAATAACCTTAATAAATCCACAGTGAACAGTTTTGTTACCCCAGTAAAGTATTTAACCATTTTCTAAGAACGATGGACTCAGCCTATGCAATACTACAAACAACCTTCTATTAAAACTCCACTCACATTGTTTTTTTTATTTATGATCACTCAAAGTTTGTTACAAAGAGCTAAATAACATTTCAAAGGTGGGACACAGCATTATCAATTAGTCATTTTCATTTGTGGTTAACACTGGAAGTACTCCAGTTGTTGGTATTTAACTTCATCCATTCTGATCTTTAGCAATTTGCCTGTAAACTTCATTGCTCAGTATATTACTCTAAAATAAAAGCAATACTAGTTCCAGTTATAGAATTTATTACGGTAAATGCATTCCTCTTTGGTTGTGTACATAGTCATCTGTTCTCACAATTTAGAGATACCCAACACCATGCACCAGTCTATCATCTCAGACAAGCCAAAAAAACATAGTAGTGTGTGGCACTACTAGTGGCATGAAACAGAAATTAAGGTAGTAAAACAGCTATGGGAAAGATAACTTAGAGGCTAGAAGGTTGCAATGTTCCACAGTTGTAATACATACATTATTAGCTATTTTCAATTTTACAAGAGGATGCTGACACTTAAAACTGTTCTGTGGAGTTGAAGTCTTTATCCAACATCCATCAAAAAATTTAATATGAGTTATGAGACCAATACATTTTTCACACTTGCTCACATGTTGAATAAAAAATGCAAGATTTCTAACTAAATGTGAAATCTTGTTTAAATATTTAGATTTAATTCATTTCACATTCTAACTGTAACATGTAGAGCATTTGTGTCACATTCTGTGGTATTCTTTACTTCCAAAGTAATCACTGTATACTATTGTTTGCTTTAACAAAAATAACTGAAATTTGAATCCTGCACAGAATACTTTGCACTTGAAGGTTTAAATCAGTTTTCAGAAATGAAAATTTTTATCAATATTTTCCTATTACTGTTCACATAGCACTGGTTCAATTGTTTCCACTGGGAAGCAATTGTGCATGTGCTCAACATTCAAATGTTGAGCCAACATGTTTTAACCACAGCACAAACATACAACCTGGTGCATTTCTGCTGCTTTGGAAAGCCAAAATTAGATTAATAATCAAGAGTAGTAGGTGAGAGCAAGGAATATTAGTTTAGAACAGTGGACAAAAATCCAACCCCAACCCCATTTGAGCTAAAGAAGGCAGTTTAGGACACAAGGGCAATGCTGAATCTACATTACTAGTTCTGTTCTGCTCACTGTATTTTTTAGACTGCAGGTAACGTACACTATTTCAATTTCCAAAGCATATCCTGTTCTACTGCCTAAAGTATAATTATAAAAGCTCATGAGTTTCTCCATGTCTTTGTCAACACCATAGCACAGATAACCTGCTGATGTTTTGCTTACACTGCCAGTGTAGACTGCAGTTTTGCCTGCAACAGAGACATAAATGAAGTGACATACAGTATATCAGACATGTCCAAAATGGCTATGGTGCACACAATCCTTAAATTGTTAGGCACTGATGCATCACTCCTTAGTTAATTGATATTTTGCCACAAATAGTTCCCTCCTTTGCTTTACAAGATACCTACGGACATCGAAGAGTTACTTCCAATGTGACAAGACATTAGAAGACAAGATGGGTTTTAATTGCCCTAAAGTGTAAAGTCTAAATCTAAAAGTCTTAAGTGTAAAATGTAGTTATTCTGCACTATATGGGTTTATGATCAAATGTTCATCTTAGTGTGTCCTTTGTCTTTCTGATTTAACGCTGAGATTCATGTATCTTGATGTCTACCTGGCATGAATCTGATCTTGCCATTCCTTTCAATACACAAACCTAGTGTTCAGTGGGAAGATTCGGTACATTACAGATGACGAGACCTCCTACTTTTCATAATAGTCATCACGTCATCATATAAATGGTCTTAATATTGATTAAGGTGATGCCTTTTATCAAATCTGTTAAAAAGCAAATAAGCTGGGAACAGAATGTATGTGTAGACAACGGTGACCAATTTTATCTTAGTGGAAAGTACTTTAATTACAATATTAAAGATATCTAACAAACTTCACATTCTCCTCATTCATTCACTGCAATCTGATACATAGTATTAACTAGTGTTAAGGTTTAAGGTTTGCTCTATGCATTAATTAAGCGCCAATATTAAAGAATATTGATTTATTTATAAATGTATGTTTGATTACAAGAAGCCATACACTGAACTATTAACAGGAAATAAACCAGCAATAACACACCTCCATTTCAGCATCTACAACAGCCCTAGTTCTGCAATGAGTGTCTTTAGATAGGACTGCTAAACACTCTCCTTAACTTTTGTGTCTTGTTGACATGTGACAAGAACTTCTGAATTTGGTCATGCCTGGGCAGAAAAGCAGGAATACTTTTAGTGCCTTGGCACAAGGAGGGTTGAGCTAGTTAGCTCCAAACCAGCCACACCAGTAGAGGAAATAATGCATGCATATATGGAAACAAACATATTATAGATGTCTTAAGATCCTGAATAAGGCCCTTTACAAGATAGGAATAAAGGGAGGCATATAACAAGTCTGAAACATTGCAAATACAATAATGTAGTATGCGAAAGCAAAATTTATCTGTAATGGCCTTGGACCCGTCTTTTTTGCCCAAGCTATAAATTACTACAAACATTTTTATCTGCACGTTTAAAAGCGAATAATTATGGTATGGATCTTATCTGCGAAAATTCTAAAGTTATCGCAGATGGGAAATAAATGTGCAGTAACTCCAAATTTTAGATTTGAATAGCTGCTAGCAACCCATCATTTCCAAACTTTTATTTTGTGTATATACTTTCAAAGAAATATTGCTCTTCTGGTGCATCGGAGTGACTGGTGCTCATAAAATCTGAAATAGACCAAACTTATATGCAATATGATTCAGATTTCCTGAACTGAGCTTCATATGCTGTACAAAAATATTACATACCGCAAGATTGCCATTAATTATTTTATTTACTTAGCTGAGCACAATATACTCTTCAGGGAGACTTGCAAAGGTATGCATAATCTTTAAAAAAGAACAAATATTGAATCAATACTCTTGTACTGGGTATAGAAATCATTACTCTCAGATGAAAATTAAGTCTATACATCTATCAATTAAGTATATTTTAATGAAGTGAAGAAAGATACCATGACAGAAAATACTCTTAAGCTACATAAAATTGAAGGCTATAAAAAACCCAGATTTCTGAAAATATTGAAATGCATACATAAAACCAAGTTTATCAGCTCTTTTGTTTAATAAGGAATTTTACCCATTTTCTGTCAAAAATAACAGAAAACTAATAAACAGTCCACTGTCGAAAAGGGAGCTTGATGCCTGTATATATTTAGCCAGCTGCCTACTGCAGCAGGGAAAACAGTACAGAGCTCAGACACTCTATGTCACTTCCTACTCCCTTGTTCCCCTTCCCCCACTAGACGGGAAGCAACCCTACAGACAGTGAAAGCAAATCACAGTCAGCTTCTCAACCTATGTTTACAATTCACTCCCAAGATGTCCAGTACACTAATATAACAAAGAAATGCAAGAACAACTATTTTTCTGCAGCTTTTAAGAGACATGAAAAACCTTTTAGTATTTTTAAATTCAAAAGACGAACATGCTATTTCAACAAGGCCCACTTCAACATACCACTCAATTCCCAGAATAGATCTGTTGAGTTCAAGTCAAAAACAAACACTGCATATTACAGAGAAGAGCACATTAAACTGGAACATTAAACTTCCAGTTTAATTAAACGGTTACATTAAACAGTAAACTCTAAATGTTTCGTAGTGATTAAAATGCTAAAACACTTTTCGCACAGAGCAAACATTTGCAGCTGGCAGTCCTCAATCACCACATTCCTACGATACAAAATTATTTTAAGCAGGCTTTATTTTGAATGAGACCGACCAAATTCATGACCTGGGAGACACCTTGCAATAGAAATTTAAAGTAGACAAGTGCATAATAGAAGAAAAGGCTATAAAGACTACTTACGAGAAAGCCTCAAGACTAAAATTTCCACATAAACACAGTGGGGATACAAAAAAGGCAATCAACATTAGGATGTGTAAAAATGTATAAATTAAATCGGGGCATGTTAAAATTGTACAATGTATTAGTACAAGCCTATACACAAACGTAGTCACCTCAACAGTGGAGACAAAGAAGACCTATAGAGATATTCAAAGTCTTCAAAGACAAACCATTCTTCAGGTCTCCAGAAACAAGAGTGTAAAACAAACCAGAATACTTAAATGCAACCTAGAGAGAGGTGCATTTAAAATGGATAGCTATAGTCATTACCTTACACATAGCGAACCAGGAGTATCTAGGTATCAAGCCATATTGTTGATGGCAAGATTTATCAAAATTCAGATTGATTAATTAGATCCTTTGCACATTATAATAGATAAATACCTCCTGACCCTTTCAATATCTCCTAACTTCCTGATGCATGATTAAAAAAAAAAGCTGCATGATAATATTAAGAATCACTTCTGGAGATGGTCAGTATTACAGGTCTAAACAAGGCATTTTCACAGCACAAATTACATCAATACCAGCTGCAGACCGGGTCAGTTACACGCACAGCCCTTTTTCCACAGAACAAGCAATCTTATATATTTTAGTAGTATAATCTCTACAGCAGGGGTGCCCAACCAGTCGATTACGAGCTACTGGTCAATCGTGAAGCAGCTGCTGGTAGATCTGCTTTTTGATATATCTATTACAGATTTTACACAGTTTATTAAACTAAACAATTACGTTATAAAGTGTTTAGCTTTTCTGTCCACTTTCCTCTATTTTGTCAAGGAACTTTTCCCAATGACGTGATATGCTGGTATCTTTTGAAAATCGTATATTATCATAGCAACATGAAAGCCCGCGCTATCAACAAGTTGTTCACACAGAAGCTGGCTTATGTAGCGTATGTTATTAAACCTACAAAGACTGTTGCAGAAAATCAAAATGAGTGCAGATGCAGGAACAAGTTCGTAGAGAGTGAAAACCTACCACTTTCATCAAGAATGGTAGGAGGAATTCTTTTTTACAATGACTAACAGCAAATGCATATATCTGATATGCAAGCAATCCATTTCTATGCCAAAAAGAGGCAATGTCAAATGGCACTATCGTTCTATGCATAAAACGTATGAGAGGGATTATCCAGCTAGAAGTGAGCTTCGTAAAAGAAAGGCCAGTGAACTGAAATTTGAGTTGTTAGCTCAACAGGCCATTTTCCCGAGACTACCACAAAAGCAAAGGCCGCAACTCTAGCATCTTATCGGGCAAGCCCTCTGCTTACGAAGCTTACATTCTTGCCTTCTGCCATAAGACTGTACAACGCATCCACCTTGTGTCTGAGCAGAGGCAATATTGACAGTGACCTGTTTCTGGACTAAACACATCTACTGCTACATCTGCTCTTTCTTTTCACGTTCACAACCGTTTTTTGTGCAATATATGCCAGGGACCCGTGCAAGACATTCATATTTATATCTATATTACATCTAGATTTATATTCATATGTGTTATACGATTTTTCTACATACTGTTCTGTTCTAGTTTGTTCTTTGTGTGTCCGGACTGTGAGTAACTCTTTTAGTGCACCCCTCACTGTACTGATTGTATTGTATGTATTGTACTATTATTATTATTGTATCATTCGTTACACTGTGGCTGTGTTGTCTGTGTAAAGTTGCTGTTGCACTGCAATTTCCCTCACGGGATCAATAAAGTATCTATCTAAATTCGGTTTGATCACGACTGATGCCGCACTCGCAATGACAGGTTGAACAAATGGATTCATTGCACTTTAATAAAGATAGCAACAGGTTTCCTGGGTTTCTCAACTATCACTCCATACTCCACCAGCAAGCTTCGTGTATAAAAACTTTAAACATTAAGTAGGTTATGGATGTTCCAATGAAAACTATATGCTTAATCCGTGCTAGTCTTCACAGACGGCTTTTCTGCACTTAAGAGGAAAGGGATGCAGAACACGTGGACCTTTTGCTGCCCACTGACATTAGATGGGCAAGCAAAAGTAAATTTTGCAGCAGTTTAGAAAACTGCTGCAAGGGTTAAGAGTTTTTGATTTCTTCTAAGTTTGAATACAAGCAGCTTTTAGATGACCAATGGCTCCTAAATTTAGCGTTCTTAACTGACTTGACAAACATGCTAAACAAGTTCAACCTCAACAAATATATATATAATATATATAAATACGGACATGATCAGCTCTAACAGTTTTAAGGGAAAATTACACCTCCTATCCTCCAAACTGTGGCTCGATGATCTGCAGAATTCTGAAAATATGCGCTCAGAAAAAGAGCATCAGGGCAAAACGTGTTCAGGTGAACTGTGCAAGATATACAGAGCAAATGGAAAGCACTGCAGCCGAATTCCACAGGCGTTTCATTGACTTCACAATGCTTGAACCCGTTTCGGCATTCATGCGTTTCCATTTGGCACAGAAATTGCAGTGGGTGACATTGCCTCCAAAATTGCACCTCTTTTTCACTTGGAGGGAAAGTGAAATTCTGGCTGTGCAGAATGACACTGTGCTGAAATCAAGAGTTAAGAAGCACATTCGGGGAGATTCTTGGAACTTACTTGCAGAAGACAAGTACCCCAACCTGAGAGCATGTGCTGCTCAGATAACTGCATTCCTTGGGACAACCTATGTCTGCGAGTCGGCGTTCTCTCATTCCGTTCAACTCTAACCGACGATCACATGGAGGCCTGCTTGAGATGTGCAACCAGCAGCCACAATCCTGCCTATGTAAAACTAGTAGACAACGCTCAGTGTCAACGAGCGCATTAGGTAAATACTGTTCATTTTACCATTTATTTTTTATACATTGTAAAAACATAGTTGAGTTGTTTTGCTTTCAATTAAATGATGCATAGGCCTATAATGCCAGGCTGGTGGGTTATTTATTAAATGACCATTGCATCACTGAATGGTAGATCACATTAGGTAGGTTGTGGATTAAAGTAGATCGCTCCTCTAAAAAGGTTGGGCACTTCTGCTCTACAAAATACAAAATTGGGAGGCAGAATGTTTGTGCAGCACCTTTTGATATCATTTGGAATCCATCTACCTCAATTTAGAAGCATTTTTTGCATTTGGCAATCAAAACGGCACTCTTTTCAAAAGCTACAATGTTGCCCTACAAACCATTTTCAAATATAATCTGACTTCCTATTTTATTTATCTGGAAATTTTCAATCACTAACTGGTCGAAAGGCAGTGCTACAAAATTGAAATGAAAATGTATAAATTCTAACTAATCCATAAAAAAAAGATTCACTTTAACATATCTGCATTCTTTATGTGAAAACCAGAGACAACCACCATTCATATTCTGCTTAGTACCGCTAGATTGTTTCAAGCAGATTTTTTTTTTTAACAATTGCCATCAACTGCTATACAAAATGAAGTTAAATAAAGTTGCTTCTACAATTCTTTAGTTTACAACTGGTGAGAAAAGATAATGCACACGTTTGGAGGCACATATGTCATCTATCAGTGAAATGCACACCCTCACTTCTTTTGAGATAGTAACTTTTTTTTTTACTTGCCTGGTCCTGGTCAATGTCATAAGAAACAAATAGGTCCAATAACAGTACCTAAAACCCAGAGGACCACCTCATAAAAGTGTTTAAGCCATGATATTTATAATAGATCATTAACTGAATTGGTCACTAACATGAGTCAAAAAATAAATACCACACCAGAAGGACAAAATTTAGAACAAGTCTGTGCTATACATACATAACCGCTTATAAGCCATAGACTTCTAGCACCTTAACTGGAAAATTAATACAACTTCTATAGAACATTAGAAGTTTCTATAGTGTATGCTTTTGACCTTTTTGCTATGTTCAGGTGCAAGTTTGAAAGTCCATAAAACTAGTCCAATGGTCTTTGTGCATAACCAAAGTGGTTAAACTTGTAAAGTAAAACGTCATAAAGTAAAGCAGATAGATCTGGAGAAGGTTACTTCTTCCTTTGAGTACAATGATGTCCATCAAGAACAAACAGAATGCCCGTCATACCATCATACATGTGGAATGTGCATCATAACAGCCAGATTCTAGTTACCTACATCTGGCCACAGATCCAAACTGAACAGCCATGCCAAAAGAACACTGATTATGGATCCCAATGTTAAACCAACACTGACTAAGATCAGCAATGTTCAATATCTGAGATGGGAATCCCTTCCTATGATTACAATAACTACAAATCTGACCTGTACGACTGAGTGACAAGAAGCACCCTTCATCAAAGCAGGCATCATAGCTGTCAAGAAAGGTAATGTCATAATACATGTCTGCTGCTTCTCATCAGGAGGTACTGTTGTTTTTAGTGATTTTTAGTCACCCAGGAATCACAAAGGATCCACATTCATGCATGACATCAAATAGAAGCATAAGGTCAAAGTGAAGTGGTATGACGAGAATGAATGTTCTTGACTGGGTAAAGTCCTCATGTGGCATTATTGGCAGGGGGTAAATACTTCTGCAAGGCACTATACATAGAGGGGTAATACTGCCGAGTATATTCTCTGCACATTCAATTATATATCCAGGGGTGAGGCTCTGTATTCCCTTCTTTGCTTCTAGACATTCATTAGAAATAAACACCATTCTTTACAGATGATCAACCCAATATAATTAGTGTCTCTTCCTGCCATAAAAAGGGTTTTGGGGGAGGACTACCTTGCCAAAAAAAGTGAATCCAAATCCATTTAAAAAAAGCTCTGCTGTTTTTTACAGGCTGGAATTAAGATGACCGCAAGTGAACTTGTGACTAAACCATCATGACAGGAAGTCCAGGGATGGTCACTGAAGTCATGAACATATACGCCCAACAAAAAAGTGCAAAAACCATCTGTTCGCTACGTGGTCTTGTGCAAGGAAATAATATTTGCAAAGGAGATAGACAAAAAAATATTCAAAGAGAATATCTAGTTTCTCCAGGTGATTCCAGTGGGTTCTTAAGAGCCACAGGGGCTCCAACAAACTATGTACGAACTTTCAAAACTGAACAAATGTCTTAATTGACTACTATTTCACACGGAACAATTTAATTTAAAAAAATCTGTGCATCTGAAAGACTTGGCTTGGCCACCACTATACGATCTAAAAAATCTGGCCTCTTACAATTACACTGTAAATAATACATAGATGTAAAAAAACATCACTGTGTAGTGCATAGATATAAATGGTTAAGGTGTGGGAAAAGCTGTCATGAAATATAAAAGTAGACTGCTTATTCTTCATGGAAATGATAGGAGCACTCTGTGCTGCAGCTTACTTTAAAAAATAAATAAATATGAATTCAACTTGGTAGTGCTTTGCAACACTTATTTCACGTGCTAACTTAATATATATGATTGCAGATTTTGGTTCTGCTCCAAAAGATTCTCAGCTACTTTCCATAAAGGTGTTTTGATACTCTCTCATGAGAATGAATACTCACTTCCACAATCTTAGGGTGCTTGATTTGGAGATTGAAGGCCTGTTTAAACTCTGAATCTTGCTGTGGTAAGCAAAGATGGCTAACACTCCATAACCTGATAGATATTAATGTGGAATCTGAGTGAACTGCTATTTAAATACATTCAAACATTTCAACAATACCTGCATGTTCTCAATTCACATTTTCTCTAAGAAACATATTTTAGGATTCTCTTATGCTTATCTTGGGTTGTCTTGGAAACACCCTACAAAGATTAATAAAATGTACTTTCACCAGAAGGTTGCATTCTCAGTCATTCCTTAAAACAAAAAGAACACTTAAATCAACAACAATGACCAGATAAATAACTTAAACGTATTTAAATCTATCGATTTATCAAAGTAATACTTTATCTACTTTAGATTATTATTTAACCATGGCTTTATTTTTCACTGGCAATACAGAGTGAGGTGTAGATCAAACTGTGCAAAAAATGATTAAAGTATGTAGAAAGAGAATAATCTTCCATCAGCAGAAGTCTCACACCATATTATGCCATATTATGTAAATTCTTCTTCATTCTCATTCAATGAAAACCACTTTTAGTAAATGTTGAGAATTTTTTCAGTGTCACCCGAAGAAGGCTCAACAGGTGAAACGATGAGTTTCTTTTCTTCTCTTTTCAGCATGGAATAAACCTTTACTTGTTCCTTTGTAGCCTACGCATGCTGATGCAGCTACCTACTTGAACATACAGAAAAGACAACCATGCCATTATGTAATTTTAATGTACCTTTGGTATGTCCCTTTCCACGGTCTTCTAGTAAACTTTGCTTTAAAACACACAAAATGAGTAAAATTAAAAAATTAAATTTTGGATTTGAGGTGATAGGTAGGCATCCTTCAGTTTTTCTTGCAAATAAAGGTTGTGTTTAACAGCATTCATGTAATGGAATATGGGAAAATCCCATAGATGAATATCTCCTCTTGACAGCTTCAAATTATTTGGATTTGGAGCGTCTTACAACAGTATTTTTTAAAATAACTTAATGGATTCTGCCAATGAACAAATTATTCAAAGCATTCATGCCCCAGAATTTGTATTCGCATATGGGAATTCTAACAATCACCCTCCCCCAATCAACACTAATGTATTTAATCTATATTTATGCTTTATAGATATAGATAGGGGCGGAGCGGTGGCTCTGTGGCTAAGGATCTGCGGCTGTGACTGGAAGGTTGCCGGTTCAAATCCCGCGGCCGGCAGAGGAATCCTACTCCGTTGGGCCCCTGAGCAAGGCCCTTAACCCTAACTGCTCCAGGGGCGCCGTACAATGGCAGACCCTACGCTCTGACCCCAAGCCTCTCTCCCTGTCTGTGTCTCCATGGAGAAAAGCTGGGGTATGCGAAAAGATGAATTCCTAATGCAAGAAATTGTATAGGGCTAATAAAGAAACATTATAACATTATTATTATGTCTGGATTTTCACAATTTAAATAGAGGGATTACTAGCAACTACAGTTGTTCATAAATCTAACCTAGTCTTTAAAAGCCAGACTAACAACAACAAATCACACTATGCACCTCAATTATGAATTTATTACTGGAAGATAAACATGATAACCCACTTCCAGTGAAAAGTACACTGTCTGGACAGAACAGAGTTACGTATTCCACAGAAAGAAAAATGAATTGCATCACTGTAACAATTTGCAATGACCTAAAACCTGATCTGGTATAGACATTAGAGTAGTCAGGTTTACAGATTAGATCAGAAAGCAATATTAACTCCACCATAAAAAGAAGATTTTTTAAAAAAAGATTAAGATAAAACTCATGACTGGGCAAACACCTGACAGCAAACAATTTAACAGACAAGCACCGTGCATGCAAGTACTACTGCATGCAGGTAGTAACAAACAGTGCCCTCCAAGTTTATTCAGACCCCAATGAAAATGGGAAACAAAAATAGCAAAAAGAGTCATAGATTGGGTAAGTCTCACTTAAATTGTTATAATTTCATATTTTAATAATAAAAATACTGCACAAAGCCATAGTTTTCATATTTAAATTACAGATCACATTTATTCACATCCATATTTACAATACACATTTGGTCAACAAACTATAGAAAGTAGCAGCCAGAAGCTTTTCAGAACTTAAAAGGAACATCCTATATCAAGAGGCAGAAAGAACTTAACCTTTTTAGCCCTGAAAAGAGAAGACTATAAGGGGACTTGATCCCATTATTCGAAAACCTTATTCGAAAAGGCAATGACAATGTTATCTGTTGACGTCTTCAGATTAAACAGTAAAACATGAGCAGAAGACAAGTGGAAACCACTGTGGAAGTGCATTTTTGTGAATGGGAGGCACTTATTTACATAAAGGGTTTAGAGAAAAACGAGGAAACTACCCATCCATGTTGTCGAAGCCAATTATACCTTGGATCCCTTCAAGAAACAGCTGGATGAGATCCCTGAATTAATAATATACTACCATTAGACTGTCCAAATTTCCTTCCCTCATAAGCCTCTCATATTATATAACAACTCTTATGGCATGCAAGGTCTTTTTTATAGAAACCAGCTGTTTCACATTAATTCATATAAGTATAAACTTAAGCAAGTCAAAATCTTGTCAAAGCAGAAAAATGTTAAATGAAAATACCAAATTCAATGGTACTCACCATTTCAAAGCCAAGGAGCTCCACTATGCATTACAAGATAGTTATCATTAATAGTATGACTATTTTAAAAAATTTAAACTACCACATTCAATCTAGCTTTGAGTTATTTTGAAATTGAGATGTACTGTATATAGTCTGCTTCTCCCTGCAGGTAATTAATATAATGTTTATACTAATGAACAGGTCACTCAGACAACCCCAAACGGCCACTGAGGTAACCTCCTCACATCAATTTTAAAAAGGAAAAAAAATCATCCAAAATACTAATTTTCAGAAGGCCTAAGAACGATTCAGGAAAGCAGACTGGCGTTAGGTGGAAAGGCACATGGATCTCCTTCCAAAGGTACAAAAGAACTATAAAGGTGTGAGAAAAATGCAAATGTTAGGTGAATATGACAACAAATAAGTCTAATTAATTGCACTTATAGGCTGAAAAAAAGGACAAGAAACAGTAAAGGGGTTGTTAAGGTCACATTTTACATGATTACTCTCAAATGTTTCAATTAGCCAAATTATTCTACCTTACACTTTTATTCACAACTTGTGATGTATTTCCTTCTATCAAGCTTTAAATAAACACTTCCACAAAGTAACATACTGTGTTGTATCAAATGGTTATTTTAATTCTTAAACTTTCATTCAGTTTCATAACAAAATTTTCAATTTGTATTATACAGATTAACAAGAAAGACACAAAATGGAAGTCTAAAGCATGTAAAGTTTAAAATGGTTACCCTGTGCACAACTGAAAAATGGCAAGTGATGCACATAGACTAACCTTGATATACAGAACTGTAAGCAGAACAATGCTGTACACTTCACATATAGAGTATACTTTGCCCATTAAAATAATTATAGCCCATGTGTAATGAATAAAGGGGGTATCATTTATTTTAAAATCAAAAGGGTGGAAAGGAAACCCAGCACTGGAACCAGTATTTTCCTTGCAGCCCAAAGACTCTGCCTCCCACAGTAGGCCCTGAATAACCCAGTGGAGAAGAAATCACACACTCTAGCTCCATAGGGCACTTTTCAGAGCAAAACTGTTTTTAGAATTCTCAGATTTGTTTAGACCCCACCACCTAAATATTACATGTAACTATAATTAAATGTAATAAAAGTTATTAATTAAAACTGGCCAGAAGAGGTGAGTAAAGTGTCTACAGTGATTGCTGAAAGGGACTGTACCAGTGGTTTCAGGGGAGCTGCTCATACAAACAGCAATAAACAGCCTTAGCACTGGTAACATGTGGACCTACCTACGATATAGCCATTAACTGGACAGTAGGAAGCACCTAACCTCTGAGGGAGTAAGGTCTTTTAGCTTGGACATCTACTGCTTGGTTGCTCAACACCATCCCTCCCGTGGGAAGAGTGAAGGAATAATTCACATCCATGCAGACACTGATGCCAATAGCTTTATGCCAGCAGCTACTACTTTCAGGCCTGTCTAATTTAGAACCAGTCATTGAGAAAGCAGAGCACAAATAGGTGGTATTATCTTATTAAGTGTTAAAGCATGGTACAAGATGGACCTAAACCAAGGGGGTGATGAGAAAGAAGTCAGCTGGGGGGTGGAATCCCAGATTGCAGGATGCAAGGGCACCTACAGTGTGACTGCTCATGGTGGAAAGGGCTGACAGGAAACAGGTGCAGGGTGGCTGTACAAAGGGAGGGCTGCCCCAAGCAAACAGGCAGCCAGACAATCAAACCCTCACACCTGAATAAGACTCCACGACCGAAACGCTGCGTTTTCTTTCTTCTTTTTTTCAGCATGGAATAAACCTACTACTTATTCCTTTGCAGCCTATGCATGCTGACGCAGCTACCCACCTGAACTCTTAAAATCAAAGCTGACCTGTCAAGAGTGGTCCACCTTTCACATCCTATGCATGACCAAGAGTATGTATTTTGAAGCCCTAGACAACACAAGCTTTAAGCCAGGATGAAGAGTCACCTGATCGCCACTCTGGGGAAGGGTTGAAAGTTGCATGAGACCTGCTGTGGCTAAGGATCCCAGGAATGTAGGAACTGGTGCAGTGCTAGTACAGGAGGAGTCCTAAAGAGAACAGGCAATCACCTCCTCCCCCCTTAGTGTAAGGAATTATTTGGTAGCACAGTTCAGGACCATTTGTCACTGTGGGCAGTCTAACAGCCACCTCTTAACATTTGGTTGGCCCCATAACCGAATGCAGCTGCCCCTGTTCCAGTGTATCAGGCCGAAAGGAGACACAGGAAGCAATGGAATCCAAAATTTCCCCCACAGTCCAGAGGCTTTGTGTCCAACCAGACTTTCTGAATAGCCTGGAGGAATGTCTGGACAGTGTTGTGAGCAGAACTTCATTGAGATCTCAATTTTGTTAAGGCCTAGCATTTTGTAAATACTTAAAGGTGGTGATATGACCTTGATATGCAAACATATCCAACCTTTATAATGAAATTACTAAATTCACATTTTTTATATTTATACAACCTCCTTTAAAACCAGGTACTGAAACTATTTAGTAATAACACCTTTAAAAAAACATTCCTAAAGCTCTAAAGAGAAAAGTACAGTCCAGAACACTCCTGAATTTCACATTGCTTTCACTCAAAACGTTAGCTGGTTTTTGCCTTACCACAATAGCATTAGGAGAATGCATCAATGCCTTCAGTTCATTGAGGTCATTTTCAGCCTGTGGAACAAAAGATATAAAAATGGTTAGTTCAGCATTTTCATTCTGAAGTAGTGCTTTTCTAAAAAAATCCATAATCAAAACAAATGGAAGAATAAAGAACAAATATTTACACTTGCTATATGCAGTGCTGAATATACAGAATACTGTATATAGGACTGGGGACATGACCCATGGAGTAGTAAAACAGACTTTCCACTACAGCAGTTATAAAGAACTAGTTGTTATGTCTGACATCACCATGGAATCATGTAAACCTGCAACGCTACAGTGCAGTTTTGAGTTTTAATTGGAATTAATTAAGAAAATGTATCAGTATCAAGATACTGCTCAGAATCTGCCTTTATGGTGGCATCCTTTTTAAAAAAAAACTGGCCTAGCTGCCTTTTGCCACAGAGATTATTTAGTTACCATACATTCCATTGCCCTAATTACGGATAATGCTGCCTACATTGCAAAGACAATTCAATCAAAAGAATCAATCCTTAAACACATATCACCTTGTCCCACTCCCCTTCCATAACGTGGTTGCGGAATTTGGTGGCAGCAGGGTGCTCCAAACGGCATCCAGACTCTTGCATTAAGAGATCAACTGTTTGGCTGTGGAAAACAATTGTTTTATTCAGAAATCAAAAGAAAAAAAAATGAAGTGTTTTATTTCCCAAAGATTTCCACAAGTTTGAAACACTTCCATTTTCCTCCAGTCAGTTACCGTTTCCTTTTCCTGTGAGTGAAATGCCATCAAACCTATATTTTTTTAACAAGAGCCATGTCTGACTTCAATATCTACTTCAAATACAGACCTTGTAGCGCCACTACTAATTTAAACAGCACTCTTAACACTCAAAAGAGCACTGGTTATACAGCCATGGTAAAACATATCAGTAATCTTAATAAACACATTGAAAAAAGCTTTAAGTATTTATTTATAAGTATATTTTATTTTTAAGATAAATTAGAATATAACATCAACCATTTGAACTTAAGATAAATAAAATAAATATTATTAACACATTTGAATTCCAGACACTACTTGGATTAATAGAGTGTCATAATCCATAATTGCCATAATCAAGATAAAACAAACATCGGATTTGTTCTACAATTTGGACTGTCAATATTATCCTGAAGTACTGCATTTAATGCAGTATGTATGCAGTTTAATCCTATAATGCCTGCTTTCTAAGCAAGGTCACAGATCACATTCATACAATGTTAAACGGTACTTAGCATGAGAGAGTGTGAAATGGTTAATATCCTATTGACATTGTAAACAAACAAAGGGAGCAGGTTATATTGAGATTTCCCAACATCTGGAAGCTTAAACAGCTGTTATAAAATACATTCAAGGGTTATCATAAGACCACAGAGGAGTACTCCTACTCTTCCTACATTCTGAAACTTGCCACAACATAGAACAAATACAATTGTGACAGCTTCCTGGCTAATTGTTTATTTCTGCTTATGACGCCCTCTCCCAGGCCACCCTGTCACAGAAAAATCAACTGAATTATAGTCTGACTGTAGCAGCAAGCACCCACTTATGCAAATACACCATCATTTTTATTTTTGAAAACATAATACGTTACATCTTAAGCCGGGGAACTCGAGTTTATGTTATGACATCTCCACAGAGCATTGCTGAGGTAAACAGACCCTGCAGACAAAGCCTTTTTATCCAGCTGCCCGCAAAACCTGTTTCGACGTTTAACTTCACTTCCTTAATTATTGGGACACAACGATCTAACGCAAAAGTACCTCTAACCAAAAATACGACAATGTAAGCAGCAGTTACTGCTCATTTCACTGCAAAGCTCGAATCCCCTTCAAAACAACATTCGTATTTTCAGATTAAGAAGCAGTCTCGTTATTGCGGCTTGGTTAAAGACTTATATCCTTTGTACGAAAGGTCTCTTCTGCATCTTTCGACATAAAGCAGGTGATGTAATGCGACTTTTCACAGCCATTCAGGAACAAATACCTTTCTTGGGTACACACTTCATTCTCTTCAGAGATTTTGAGTGCCATTTCCAAAACGGCCACAAGATATTGGTGCTGCATTGTGCAAGATGGAACCCCCCCCCCCTCCCCCAACATATTTGTGTCTCTTGCGTCGATTTTTCTCCTAGATTCTTTATTATTTCGTACAATGGGAGTTTTGGAATAAATTTACTTACTTAAGGCCTAACCCATGGAGATGTTGCCCTATGAGCCTGATGACATCTTCCTCAGACTGCGAGAGCCTTTTCTTTTTCTTCATGGTAGCCCCAACCTCCGAACCAGAGGCAGCAGCGCTAGAGGTGGCTGGGGCCCCAGAAGGTACCCCCGAAGAAGCCCCATTATTACTGACATTATTCCCGTTGTTACTACTAGATATGAGTCCGTTCGAATGTGCACCCCCGGCGGAAGAGGACTCTCCGTTCTGTGCGGTAGTAAGGCAGGAAAGCTCCTGGTCTTGTCCCTGTCCTGCCCCGTTGGACTGCATGTTATTAATGTTACTGTTAACGAGGTTTCTGTTAATGTGGATGGCAGGCGTAGCAGAAGGATGTGGAGAAGTTGCAAGTCCTAACACCACCGCAGAGAGGCCCGCTGTCCCTGTCGAAGCCCCGGGCTCTCCTGCTCCCTCCGCCGCCGAGGCTCGGTGTTTCTTCCGCGGGGGCGGCGACGCTCCGCCGGTGTCCGAGTCGGAGGAGGAGGAAGCGGAGGCCAGAGTTTCCTCGCCGAGAGCGGCCGTGGTTAGAAGCCGGTGAGCCCGGGGATGGGAAAGGAGGTGTCAGTTCCCGGGATTCAGAGCTCTTAACCCGGCCAAAAACGCTCTGTTTCTCTCGGCTGTCTCTCCGTTTTTTGTTGTTGTTTCTCTCAAAACAGCTGCAGCCCCTAATGGAGTCCAGACATACTGACGTCACCGGAAATTCCTATACTACCCTGCTTCCGGGGGCATAATTATATAATCCATAGGTGGCGCATGTAAACATTATTTGCATATTGATTTTCATGTTGTACTGTTTCACACTGAAGACTACATTGTATAGGTTGCACAGTTAATAGTTAAATACATAAATACTTCAGTGATTAATAGAACTTTATATGAATGGGTTTTTAAGTGTGAATTCCATATTACATTAAAAAAATAATCTCTGCATGTATTACTTTGGAAAGAGCCATGAGCATCAATAATGTTCATAATAATAAACATTCATTTGAAAATTTGGACTGTTACGTGTTAATTGATCATAATCTGAATATTTAAAAATTCAGTTATCATGAATAATTTAATTTGGTTGTATGCTTTGTTTTTTTTAATTTACAAGATCTAACTCTATATCAGTAACCAAGAACAACTATAAGAAAGAGCACCAGTGCTCTTCTGCAGAACTCACAGACTGCATGATGCACAAAGGCAAGGGAACAGATTGTATTGTGTTTGTCTGCTTTGTTGTACTGTACATGTTTGATGGTGCTTCACATGCATGTTACAGTATATAATGTCAGGAGTCTGAATTGTGAACTCATAAACATGGCCTCTAGTTCTGTCATACCAGGGATTAAATTCATTTCAGGCTGTGTGTACTGTATGTGTGCTTCTCTGCTGTGCGGTGTCCACATGTTTGAGCACACAGAACAGTGTGTGTTGGTGCCTTGGTACTGTAGGTGAACTTGTTTGGAGCAGAGGCCCAACAGTTTTGGACTGAGTAGGAAAATATGACATGCTATAAATTATAGTGCTTGCTTAAGTACCATTGTTATATGAGACAAATTCTTTTTGGACAACAATACAGTCTCATACCTCACAGATACAGTTCTTATTATTACACACATGACATTCAAATATTGCAATATGAACATAAGAAAGTTAATGAGAGAAGACCATTCTGCTATTCTAACTTGCTGTTTAGCCATTTTATGAAAAGGAGAATCTTATCAGTTTACATCCCATTCTACATTTTCAGATTTTAAGTTTTTTAACTTAGATTAGATTTTTAGGATCTAATTTTTCTCCCACCTGGTGATTCCTTCCTTAAAGACGCCACTTTCATTTAGAACATCAGTCAGTGTCTTCCTGTGTGTGTAAAACTTATACCTGTCAAACTCACAGTTTTGTACTATTTTGGTCAATCGGGATGAATAAGGAAGAACAAATAAAGAACAAATAGTTCCAGCATGACAGAGAGATGTAAGCCAGTTTTCTGAAAGTAATGACAGTACAATGTAAAAAGCAAGTCAAAGCCCCCAGCAAATCTCATGTTATAAAGCACAAGGCTGGGAAGATGTAAAAATGAATCGATCATGTCAGGACATGGAGAATGTCAGGGTATGGAGAAGATCAAATCATAAACTTGATATTTGCACATACAGTACAGTATATCACGCAGAATGTTCTTGGCGATAAAAGAGCACCATCTTAATGCATGGAATTAAAAATGTTCAAGTGGGACTGTTGACTGGAAAGTGGTGAACAAGTATTGGAATTACAGAACTCTTCAAAAATTAAGGATTTAACTGTAAGAACTGTAAGAGTCTCTCCCTACTGGAGAGTTCCATGATTTTGTTCAAATCATGCTAGTACAAATGACAAGAAACAATACTGTATCTGTCATCTGAAGTTCAAATCTAGATTCTCTGTCTTACCGATGGCTATTTTAACCACTGAAAAAAAACATACAACTCTTTTGAAAGTGTGCAGTAATGCTGGACAAAGTTAAACGTGGCCGAATGTATTCTTCTGTAATATTTTCCAACTATAGTAAATGTATCTTTCATGATAAAATGGAAGTCAAGTTTAATCAGAAGGTCTCAAGTGGAAAAGGCATAATTGGAAAATGCTGCTTCATAAGGTTATGAGCTACTTTGTTCATCTCCTTAAACTCATTTTACCATGCCGCATATTACTTATAACAACAAGGAACCTGTTAAAATTGTGTTGGTTTTCTGGTAACAGAACATAAAATGAAAACCTTTTTGGCTAGGTATACAGTACGAGTCCAATTTTCCAATTTTCAAAAGCGATTTCATTATTAAGTAATGATCCTGACACTGTGTCAGAAAATAAGAATACATCTATAGTACTAAGATCAACTAATAAGAAAAGTTTAAATCACTTTAATTGTCTTTTTTTCAGTCATAGCCTCTTTCTAAAAAAAATCAAATTGAATACAGTGTAGTTGTACTTAATATGGTTGTATATTATATTCACCCACCAATTTTCTAACCACTTCTATTAAGTCTATCTCAGCAAGCTAATAATAATCTTATATTGTGCTTCATGCTAGCTGTCTTCACTAAACATTGTGTTTAAAAACTGGAAATGTGTTACCCTTCTCCTAAGCCACTTTTCTCAAGGCTTGCTATTTGGATTTTGTGTCTCTAACTATAAATTAAGTTTTTGAAGCATCGTTTTACAAATGTTAAGGTGCAAAACAACACATATTTCAAAATGCCATTAAGTAACGTGGTGAAAATATGTGATGAGGTGAGCTACAAAAGATGTATGAATGCACTCATAAAAGTAAATTGTTGGTATTGTTTTTAGTTACTGTATGTAGGCCCATTAAATAAAAATAGAACAAAGTTTCAGTAAGCTACGGTCACAAAGCAGGGCACACCCTGGACTGGACCTCAGGCCATCGCAGGGCAGACACACAAACACAGACATGCACACCAAGGCCAGTTTTCCCAGAAACCAATTAACCTACCAGTATGTCTTAGGACTGTGGGAAGAAGCTATAGTGCCTGGAGGATACACAGGTGAACATGGGGACAACATACAAACTCCACACTGATAGCACCCCAGTTATAGAATTGAACGTAAGGCCCCAGCACTGTGAGGCACCTACTTTCCTTTGTACTTATTATTTGTTTAATGTAATTCATTTTACAAGTAACATACTGAAGAAAACAATTATATTTATTTACTGTATATTCTGCTTTGGTAAAAAAGAGTAATAATTCAGGCACACTGGGTTAAACAAATATTTATTAGCAATAACAATACAGACATTAAACAACACACAACAAACATTCAACATATACAGTAAGTTACACTATTTACAAATTTATAAAACAAGGAATTCCAGAGGCTTATTGTATGTCCTGACCTACCAGAAAAACTGCTACTAAGTATTCAAATGGTCTATAACACCTATACAGGCCAATAAGAGAGATTAACCTGCCTCCTAAAACAACAGAACATGACCTAAAGTTAATTCGCTCTCTCTGTAAACCCGTTCACAACATGAATGGGAACCGGGCGGAGCGGTGGCTCTGTGGCTAAGGATCTGTGCCTATGGCTGGAAGGTTGCCAGTTGAAATCCTGTGGCTGGCAGAGGAATCCTACTCCATTGAGCCCCTGAGCAAGGCCCTTAATCCCAGCTGCTCCAGGGGTGCCATATAAATGGCTGACCCTGCGCTCTGACCCCAAGCTTCTCTCTCCCTGTCTGTGTGCCTGCGTGTCTCATGGAGAGCAAGCTGGGGTATGTGAAAAGACAAATTCCTTATGCAAGAAATTGTATATGGCCAATAAAGTGATCTTATCTTATCTATCTCCCTATTTCAAAAATGCATCCAATAAACCAGGAGAGGCCTTTTTTAACCCAGGGATTCTTTACATATAAAAACAGAACAACAGAATGGCATTGCTTTAAACAAGATTACTTAAAAATACTTAACTCCGACATGGTATTTCTGGATGATCTTGACAAGGAGCTCTTGCCTTCTGTTCTTCTGTCTCTTGCTGTCTCTTTTTTAGGCTCTGTACCTGCCTGTTTTATGCAGTGTTCCTAGGCAGTTGATGATACCTTTAATCATTTACCAAGAACTTAATTAACTAAAGTAAGCTTTACAGTTGCTTTGGTCACTGAATCTCACACCAGTTAATCTCAGGAAACATGTCCTTGCTTTGAAGCTCCCAAGACCTGGAAGTGCTAAAAAAAGCCAGGTGTCATCCATTGTATCTAGATTCTTCAAGGCACTTTAGTAGTCACCGTACATGTAACAATATTTACAACTTTAACATTAACAAATCAACACATTCTGTCATAGTCAGAATTCATTTCAGCCTATGGATGCAAATAAATAGAGCATTTTTACACAGTAATCTGCTTCATTGGAGCCCAAAAGAGAATCCCTTCTATTTGTGATATTGTCAAGTGTCAGCTTAAAGACTGATGGACTTGTGCAAATGTGGTCAAATGCTGAGTGCTTCTCACAGTGCGCTGATTGCAGAAATCCTTCTTTCAAAAATGGCCTGGCTCACTGCCTTAGGGTGCTATGTTGCTGTGTTACATATATTGCCAGACTAAACATTGCCTGCAGCACCTATGAGTTTTCATTACAATATTGATAGAGGTCCTAGAATACCCACCTCATAACCTTGTCCAGTCACCCAGTGATTCCGAACTCTTTGGTCTGTTAAAGAAGCGTCCATTCAACGATTTGCAAATACTGTAGCAACAAAATTCAGAAGGGAACTGAATGTTGGCTCCAGAATTCTAACACAGATTTCAAGTTCAGATTTAACTTGAAATTGCAATGACCTGGACTTGAATCAATTTGCTTGGAAAATGACTTTGATGATCAGGACTCAGTTTCAACTTGGAATTTTGTGAAACAACACAGACTATGATATTAGTGACTCAGCTCCAGCTTATAAAATGTTTAATATTACGATATGTACAGTAGAAGCTGCCACAAGCTTAAATGTTTTTCAGATGTCTCATTGAAGATGTGTAATTAACACTCAACAGGGTTATGGTATTTGTATCACTTACTTCACTGACAGGCAGACTTTGTGTAAAAGTCGTTTTGACCTGGACAGCTCACTAACAATCACAAAATTATGTGAAGAGTCCTCTGATAATGGGTTAAACTCACCAGTTGTGACCCACTCATATCTGGATGACAAACCATTATACCATTGGATGTGGATTATCCTGGTCATTGTAATAAAAGTGATCTGAAAACATTGTCATTTTACCATGAGTGCATCTCAGGATATGTTACAATAATAATATAAAATCCTTCTGTCTACAAATGATGACTGTAAATATTTTTCTAAGCACAAGAGGGCAATGTTAGACAAACAAATGTACTAAAGAGAAACCACATTTGATTAAGTGGCTACCTCATTACAAAATCTTGTTTTTATTTCACAGATTTAAGAGATTTGAAAAGTATCTGGATACTGCAATATCATGAAAAGTTGTGCACATTTCCTTTCTTCAGTCTGTCCATTAACAATGATTCAGAGATGGACAAAAGCAGCAGGTCTGGAAAAACATTGTATAGCTGTAGAGGAGTCTGCACAGAGGGTTCTCTAGCAGCTCAACCTGATAGAGATAGAGAAAGAGTAGCTTACAGGCTCACCGAGAGTACTGCCAGTGTGTGTGCAGTTCCACATGCTATCCATTATAACAGCCTAATCTCAAAATAATCTTATATTGTGCTTCATGCTACAGTAGCTTTCTTCACTAAACATTGTGTTTAAGAACTGGAAATTTTTTACCCTTCTCCTAAGCCAATTTTCTCAAGGCTTGCTATTTGGATTTTATGTCTCTACCTATAAATTAAGTTTTTTATGCATCGTTTTACAAATGTTAAGGTGCAAAACAACACATATTTCAAAATGCCATTAAATGTGATGAAAATATGGGATGAGGTGAGCTACCAAAAGATGTATGAATGCACTCATAAAAGAACATTGTTGGTATTGTTTTCAGTTATTTAGGACCATGAAGTAAAAAAAGAACGAAATCAAATTCAATTAGAAAAACCCACTTAATAAGGCATGCAATCACCCCCTCCAACAATAAACACAATAAACACAGAATTGACAGCTTGACAGCTTGAAGGCAACAAATTCTTCTCTTGTAAAAGGGTGCATCTGAGGCCCTGGATGTTTCCTTGGACGTGGTTGACACATAGATTTCCAGACAGTCCTTATGAGCAAGATCTTCACATCACTTTCAAGGTACTGATAAAGCAGCCAAACTGTACTGTATGTGAGCACACACTATCCACTATTAGAAAAAAAATACAGACAACAAAGACAGAACTTCTAACAGAGTGAAAAGATTATTGGATCTCTTCTCTGTCTCATACTCTAGTCAAGGACCAGCGTTCAATGACATGGAGATATGGGCAGCCATTCATCATGGTGACTGCCCAGTCAAGGACACCACCACTTCTGGACCTGTTCCATGAAGTTATGTTCACTGGACAGAGTTATTTCTGCCATCAGGATCTAGTGGCCTATTCATACTAATTCATACAAATGTGGTAATAATAATTAAGGTTTTGTTGGCATTTTACCCATATACATTTAGATACATTTTTTTCCAGCACCAGCTATCCACTATGTTCTAAGTGCTTTATCCAATACAGGAAAGCCAGAGCCTATCATGGCTCTGAGTGTGGGAATTCTGAGTGTGGGGTTATGTTGAGGGGCATTCTTGGTCTTGATAAACACACTATCAGTCCTGACTCCGTTATAGTGCATATTTAGGACCATATGCAGACGGTATAATGTGGAAGAGACTGGAGAAGGGCTACGGGGAAAAAAAGTAGGTGAATGGACGGAAGGACAGACAGGGGGCGGTGCCGACGGTGATCCGGGTGCAAGGGGGAGCACAGGCGAACAAGTCCAGTAAGAGTCCAAAAGGGAAAAACGGGGTGCAATCCAAAGTCCAGGTAGCCGGGGGATCAATCCAAGACAAACAGTTAAAAACAGGAACTGGGACGGAACCAGAACAGGAACAGGGAAGTTAAAACAGGATGACAAGACCAGACGCTCTGAGCCCCGGGCTCAGATGGTCAGGACGCCGTGATGAAACCCATGCCATCGGGTCTGTCCTGAACCCGCTGGTAGGCAGGGTTCCAGGCATCCGTCTTCCAATGCTGGGCCAAGAGCTTAGGAGGCACGTGACTTATATAGTGATGGGTTAAACAGAAGACAGGTGCACGTAATAATTAAACAAATAATAAAAGGTCAGAGCACCGTCTAGAGGAGGGATGACGACCATGACAAATGCATTGTGGAGAATATCCTCAGTAAATAAAAAAAGCTGCATATTATGGGTTAATTAGTGGAGGTTAGTCATGTTGCTGTGTAAAGAAAAATCCAGTGGAACCTTGAGATTGGCATTGTTTTCAGAATAGAGGAGAGTTTTTAGTATGTCTGGGTAGTATGGGAGTGTATTATACTGACGTTTTCAGTCTCTGGTGGCAAGTAGAGTCTTATGATCAGAAAATGAATTGTGGTGGATTATATATTAACACTGAATTTTAGATGTGGATGGAAATTGGTATAATGACTTAGAAATTTCTGCAGTGGAATGCAATGGGTGGCTTTGCCAGAAAACAATTTATAGCCCAGAGTGCATTAACCTTGACCCAGATACTTTATTCTTCATCATTGTGCTTATCCTGCTCATTTATATTATGTTTGTAAGCTTCATAGTCTCTGTACCTTCAGTACAAAAATGTTCAAATTAAATTTTTACTTTTAAAAATGTTAATTTGATGTGAAATCTAAGCATGGAGAACATACAATTCTTTCTCATACCCAAAGTTTTATTCTAGGGAGCCTCAAGGCTGAGAAGGTTTAATGAATCTCATGTGCATATCATTACCCTCATTAGTGCGATCTTTCTACACCATTTGTATACAGTGGTTGAATTGTGAATATTTAGAGGATGTTAGTGAACAGAGTCTTATTTTTAAGACATTTGTTTTAATCATTTTCATCAGCTTTGAGGCATGTCTTTCAGCAGTTGGTGAATATGGAATTTTATAGTATGCCCTTTATCTTTGGCTCTGACCCTTTCTTGTGTCCTTTTGTTAATGAGGTTTTTAATATCCAGCCCAACATTTTACTCCTCTCAGAATGGAACAACACAAGCACAATGCATCACCTGGAAAGAAGAATTTGCAATATGTTTTGGGGAAAAAAACAGGGTATGGAGTTCATGAATACTGAAACCAAAACAAGAGAAATTTCTGGAAAGCCTTCAAGGTTGCACATATCTATTTTCACTGTTAGATTTTACTGAAACTGATGAATGTTCTGCTGATATCCCATACCATACAGAAGCAGTTTGTCACTCAGAAGCAGCTCCAAAGTTATACATTATACTTTATACATTAGTCATACTGTAGCTGGCCAGAGCACATTTTCTCCAGGTCTACAGTCATGACAAGTTTTTGAAGACAATTCTAAGCTGTTAGAACTCCAACAGTGTTTATTCACTGTGGGCATTCAAGAGAAAGGTGGTGAAATTCACTAAGCACACACTGTATTTACAGTGAAATAACTTGCATATTTTCATTTCAAATTATGTCATCACAAGCTTTGAAAATGCTGTGACATCAATAAACGTCTCACAATACTTGGGCATAGTAAGAGCACCAGAAGAGAAAACCTATAAAAATTATTTTTAAAGCATGAAACAAAAAGATTTATTTAACAGAATAAAGCATCGGGAGATGCTCTGGAAAAAAGTAGCAATACATGTGGTTGTATTTTGGGGAAAAAAAAGAAGTCTTGCAGAGCAAGCCATATCCCCAAGGTTCTCCAGAACTGTGTGTAGAAGATCAGCTGCAAATGGTGGATCAACATTTTACCCAACTGCAATATTAACCTGTTTTTTAACTTAATAGACAGATCAACTTTTTTAAATGGTTTGTGAAAAAAATATATGACTGTCCTTTACATATGTTCTGCACATTGTGGTCTCTTTCCAAATGTCAATATTTAAACCTACAATGTTATTTTTCCCCTGAACTGCCCACATGAAACAGAAGTTTGAAAACCATTTAGAAAATGTTTTAAAACACTAAAAAGTTCATAATAACTAATAACATGAGGAATAATGGAACAAGATAAAACAAGGTAAAACCTTCAATAGTTTTAAGGCCCAACCAATTTTTGCAATCACCAGTGGTGTTTTTTTCATATCTGAGGTGAGGGCTACGACCCCTGCGATTTCACAAAGTAGAAGATGATGAAGGCAGACTCCTCCCGCCTGCTCAGCAGAGCCAATCGGCTTTGAATATGTCACAGGCAATGCAGCTGTACTGGAGGTTCAGTGCTGTGCCACCTGCCTCACCAACACCTCCACAAATCTGCAAGAGCCTGGGTGAACATACGGGTTAATATGTTTTGCTAACAACCCTGGACCACACATCCTCCCCTAACCTTATCCAATAAGCCAAATGTGTAGAAAAGCAAATCTTGAAACTATGAGATCTGCCTTTTAAATGTTTATCATTTAGTTTGATCATTTTAATTCAACGCAAACGTAGGCAACTCCACTCCTCAAGGCCACTTTTCAATGAGCAACTGATTCAATTCTAACTTTGTCTGTGATGTGTTCAAAAACAAATGACTAAATAAAGGATATGCTTTCTGATCCAAATATTAATTAAAATTAATTAGAATTAAAATGGAACACTAACTAAAGGATCCTGCAGGCCTTGAGTAAACCACCACTTGATTTAGGTCTTTGCAAACAACCTTGATTGTGGACCACATCAAGCAGTACATTGTTTTGTGAAATATAATTATCTTCACAATTGCAGACCATTTGGGGAAATTTGTTTTTCAGCTTAAGATTCCAAAAAATGTATCTTTTGAACCACAGAATTGTGATTGGTGAAAAAACAATTGCTGTGTATGTAAAGAAAAAGCACAAATTTCAAATCAGAACTTTTAATAAAACTTTCTTCTTGTTCTTAAATATATATATATAATATGTAATATAAAGAGGAGCAGAAGCAGTGACAAGAATTAGCATAGAGACCAGTGCAGATTGACAGAGTTTCTTGTTCAAAGTTTGGATCTGAACCTTTTTAAACCTCAGAAGGGATCCAGGACCAATTGAAAGTGTTATAATCTGAACTGCCTTAACATTTATTGTTTACAGTTTAGCTTTATTATTTTTATTAAGCAGTCATTCTTTGGCCTACATGAATGAAAAAATAAAATTAATACTCCTGTCATTTAATTTCCAGTTTTGGTGTGATATCTTCACATTATTTATTATTTTTACATTATATAAGCAACATAAATCTAACTGAAGGGTAATTATTAAGCACAAGACACTTAAGAACCACTTGTTTATTTCCACATGACCAATATGTGTCACAAATGTCATTTTATTCTGGAGTCTATTTCATATTCTACTGTTTAAAACATTGGTTTAGCACACATTACAATGGGCCAGATATTCAAAGATCCTGCAGACTTAATTTTTGCTTGATGATAAAAATTAGTGCGTATTTGCGGTTCTTGGAAGAATAATAGTAAGATTCATAAAAATTAAAAAAAAGTTTTAAAATCTGAATGGATTTGAACCAAAACAATTCTCAACTACCATCTAAATATGGACTGCTGGGTGTCCATAAAAAAATTTCCCGCAGGGGACAATAACATCTTATCTTATCTTAAATAAAAGGTTTTAAAAAGCAAATTTTGAAATTTTCATACTAATATGTTTAGTTTAATAAATGTTTGTTATCACGATATTTATTCATTCTTTGTATATTTTCAAAGTTATCTGGACACTGACTCAACCTGACAAACTTACAGAGGGTAACAATACTTATGCCTGCAACTCTATAAGGTGCACAACTGTAAATGAAACTGTCAGCTCATATTTCCACATCTGAGAAATTACCGTCTGGATTTACAAGCAAAACATAAAATCATTTGCAACATTTGTACTTGTTATGCCAAATTGTATTGCCTCAGTCAGCATTTAGGGCTTTCATAATTTTGAACAGGGAGAGGGAGACAAAATGCAAATTACGTAAATCAAGTTAAAGTATGGGGTGTGTGTGAGAATGTTCCCACTGCTAAAGGCAACAATTGTTATTGTTCACCTAATAGGGACTGCATTTCAGCCCATCAATGCATCCCTGATACTAATATTGTAAATCAGATTGTAACCAATTGGTGAGTTAAGATTCCAATGACTGTGTTTCAGACTCAATACATACAGTACGCTATGTGAAATCAATTAGCCATCAAATTATCAATATAAAGCATTTCAAAATAAACCAGTTTATGGAGATGCATAGTAATGCAATGGGAGAGAAGAGTGGGTAGCTCTCGAAATGTGGATGTTGGACTGATTTATGTATCTTGTAAGTTGACCAGTTAAATGCAGCTGATTTGTGGTTATGTTAGCCAGGGCAGATTTTGAAAAAAAAAAGGGTTTATTTAATTCTTTACTTACCCATAAACATTACTTGAGAAGACAGTTTCATTTATGACTAGGATCTGGAGATCAATTTATATACCAGGGTATTTAATGGGGCAACCTGAGTCAAGTGTTTTGCTCAAGGGAACAGCAGCAGTGTCCCACCTAAGATCCTACAAGCCTCTTGTCAAGAGCTCTAATCAGTTCTCCGTGCCCATATTTTATACGAGTTACATCATATCCTGGAATATTTTAGCATCACATTAGGAACCTGGCATATAATATTGGGCATACGCAAAGTTCTAGAAGCCACAGCTCTAATGGCTAGTGCACAATTCTAAAGAGCTACGAAAAAAACATGCTGCAGCAGAAAAAAATCTGATTCTGTTAAACTTCACATTGGCTGTCAGTAACAAAAAAGAGACAAATATTCAGCTGTTATGTTAACTGAAGGTGTTATTTTCATAACTGATAAGCAATGCTGCAGCAGGACATCAGATTTACTGTATAATGCCGAAAGTAAAGTATGTTAAAATATTGCTGTGTTTTCTACATGCTATTTTCTTCAAATTTATACTCAGCTCTTGTGCACTTTGAAGGAATGTTATACAAAGCCCATTTACCCTATCTGAACATTTTGTTTTGCCAGTTATAATTCTTTTTCTCTCTTGTTGCCAAAACATTTGTACTCCTATCGTAAACAGTTACCCACTTAGTCAAGGTCTTTAAATAGTGCTTGGAAAACAAAATGCTTCAAACATATGAAATGAATTGAGTATGAATTAAAAAAAAAACATTTAAAAAAATCAAAGGATTTGTAAATACTTTCCAACTGCAATTAATATTTGAAACATTTTCCACCTTTCCAAAGGTTAACCTGTAAAGAACATAAAAAAATCTAAAATCTTGTAATAATCACAGCTCTTGAATATTTGGCCCCTTGTTTTAATATTGCAACCTCAGATTTGTAGAAAACAATTACTATATTTTTAATTTTGTCTTTGATCAAAGTAGGAGCTTTCCCAAAATAAATGTTCTTTTCTACATTGTCTTTCTAGTCAAAACTGATAATAATTCAGTAAACTGGAACCTGATTTACATAATGATTGATTTAATTTTATGCAAGATTTAGTTGTTCATAGTCTGCATTGGTCCTGAATCCCTCCTGTTTTTCATAGTTTTACTGCTTGCATAAAAAGAGGATGTACTGTATAGTTGGTATAGAAAATGTAGCATAAGCGGAGACATTGTTGTACTGAGGGAGACCAGGAGATTACAATATCCCACTTTCAGTCACTCCTAGAGAAGAATAAACTGCAAGAGAACAATTACAAGAAACAAGGTCTGGGGCTTGAATGGGATGCCAGCCAGTTCTTACAAGTGAAAGAGGTTTAACTGGGCCTAGGAAATATGAAGAAAATAAGCAGCCAGGTAGGAAAGACAGCAGCAGGGATGTTTTTGTCTAGAAAAAGCTATATCAGTCATGGCAATAGTCAGATGCAATAGAAAGGCTTTCAATTATTATTGACCAAAAAATAGCTAGTTTACTCCAGCAATCTAATACATTTTAAGTAAAACAGCTTAGAGAAAACTAACACTGTTTACTGGAATATGGAATGACCAGGCTTACAATAAAGCAAAATCGAACGTACAGACATTTTACATGTGGACTAGGATTGTGCAAATATACTAGTTTTCTCTTTGTTCCACTAAACAAATCATGGAATCTGAATTATGAACTAAGAACCACTTTCGGAAAATAAATGCATTTGGTGTTAAAAATGAATGATATTAAAATTAAATTGGAAAGAAGATGAGGATGTTTAGAGACAAAGAATTAGCAATTCTGCTAAGGCTTTGAGAATACACAGAGGCAGTTGGTAAAGAGTCTAGGAGAAAATGCTGAAAGCAGTCCTTGACCTGGTTTATATAATCCAGTGTTCCATGTGAAAATAGGGTTTTTTCGCCCTTGACCAAAAGCTATGTATTGTGACTGGGACTGCAGACTAGTCAGCATTTGCCTACGTCCTTTCAAAACAACAAAAAAATTCCACAGCAGCCCTAGTCCTGTGAGGAAACCAGATAGTCTTTTTATTCCTTTCTAGAAATAAAACATTTTTGACTGATCAGCTGGGTCACGAGAGGGCTCTGAATGTCTGAGGTTCATCTGTACTGTTTGTCTGACTTCGAGTTATCATCCGTGAATGAACGAGGAAAAAATATATAGAGAAAAAAGAAATCCTGGTGTATGATTCAAGGTGAAGAAGGTCTAATCTCAATTTTTCAGCTGGTTTCTCAGTTTTTTCATAATTTTTCAATAGAATTTTCCTTTTCTTAAAAAAAGAATGTAGGTAGTCAGAGATGTGGGTCCTGCAGTTTGCCTTTAAGGCTTGATCCCTGGTGTCCATTAGTCTTGCATGGCTTAGTGGCTCTGTCATGAACTGTCCACCACCTGGTGTGGCAAGGTGACTGAGGAGCCATTGATGAAGGAGCCCTGCTTCTCCCTGCCTTTGAGAAAAAAGGTCAGCAGCTCCCCTTTGCCCTTCACGTAGATAGGCCCACGTCGCACAAACCGAAACCCGTACTCCTTTAGGATTGTATAGGAATCCTCCACAACCTGGGGACAGACAGAGAAAAGGCATTCAGGCTCCTTATAGTTTGAGAATAATATCCTTGTTAATTGAAGCCAACGTGCATCAGAGCTACTGTACTGTTCTAGTCCAATTTTTCAATATTTCAAGTGTGATTCTGGACTTTTCAATCAACCCTCCAAACACCAGTACCTAATTTCAATCTGCTCTATGTGGGATTTATCCATTTCTTGCAACACCAACAAGCCAGGCTTGCTCTTTTTCAACACTACATTTTCAGTTAATCTATGTAGCTCGCACAAGAAGCTACCTATTTTTTTCTCTAAATTTAATTTCTCTAAATCCTTACTTTCAGTATGACAGATTATTGATCAAGCTCCTAAATCTAATTTCCTTTGGATCCAAACATCTGTTGTCTATTACTAATGATGTCTTTACTGTAAATTGACTGGTTACAAACTTTTGAAAATCCTACTGTCCCTGTATACCTGAATGTTGCCCATCACTCCAGTAGACTCCATTCGGCTGGCCACATTCACAGTGTTGCCCCAGATGTCATAGTGAGGTTTCCGTGCTCCTATCACTCCTGCCAGCACTGCACCCTTATTCAAACCTAAGCATGACAGCACACACAAAATTCAAAATATGAATTTTACTTCCAAGAAACTACTGGATGAAATGTTTGGATCACTGAGCTAGGAGCAACCAAATGAGGAAGATGGGCTGAATGGCATTCTGTCATTCGATACCTAAACTTTTATAGATGGAGATACTATGTTTGCAAGCAATGCCTAGATTTTTGACAAAAAACACTTTTCATGCAAGGTATCATTTTCCCCTAAGGTTCTCTAAAATGCAGGCAATTAAGCAAACAAAGCCTTTTGTAGCAAGCACTTTGGTGGGCTTTGTGTGACTTTTCAGAATGGAAAGAAAAGTCATTTCTGACTGCAAGAGCTGTTGTACACCATCATTACGGCAGCATTGTGCATTGTAGTAAGATGCCGGATCTCTTTAAGCACTACAGAGTATTTTTTTAACAAAAGAGGGTGACAGGCCTTTACTTTCAAGACATTAGGTTCTTCCGGTGATGCGGCATCAGACACTAACCAATACGCAGCATGAAGTTGTTAAAGGACTGGTAGTTGATGTTCATTAGGGTGACCTTCATGGCCAGGGCAAAATCAGCCAGATCTGCCAGGTGCTGCCATCGCTCCTTGTCTGATAACTCCTCTTTCTGGCGACAGAAAAGAAAAACAGAACGGCACAGTTGCCGTAGCATGGACATCTATCATCCGTGTGTGATGTGTCTTAGACATTTAATAGACTCAATGTGGTTCTCAATATCCACATACTTCCTTCTAATTTGTATTAGAGGAAATAACCACAGGATATTTTACAATAAAAATGTACACAGCTAGAGGTAATCTACAAAGAAAACAATATAGAGAGAAAAAAGAAATCCTGGTGTACTGTATGATTCAGATTTAAGCTCTGTCATTTCTCATAAATTCAATCACACAAAACCTTATGGAAATTGAGCAGTGGTCTCACACCCCAGATTTGAAGTGTGACATCTTCATTCACTAGATAATGATCAAATTATTCTTGACTAATTAAACTCAAAGCTTAAAGTTAAAGTAAATGAATTTGCTCAATTAATTTAATTAACAGAGAACTATGCTGGAATGAAAAACAGAAGAATCTGTGTCTCTCAAGGACCATGGATGAACACCCCACAAACACTGCCATTTACTGTAAGTGTTTGTCAGTGCATTCTCTTTCATTTCTTATTCAACTTTAAGTAATGGATTTTATAATGAATTTTCAGGAGGGATGACAACAGCCAAGTTCAATCAGACTCAGCTGTCAGTAATTCACAATCACTCCTGATGTCATTTCCTCTCATAAAACATTATAAATACAGTACACTATCCCATTCTCTCCCTCACATACAGTACATCTTTTTGCACCCCACCTCCACCTCTGCAGCTGCCCCTTGGTCACTCCTCCTCTGCATGGAGGCTGGGGTCCTAGCCTCTTCGTCCTGTGGCCAGGAGGCTAGCCTTCAGCCAAGCCAAATTTGACTAAAACACTCCATAATCCTTTCAGTACACTTAATTCTTGGGTTTTGTTACTCCTAGTGAGTATGCAATTATATTATATATTCTTTGGATATATTGTGACACACTAGTAAAACCTGACTGTACAGACAGATAAACTAATTCAAGGAAAAAAAATATTATTTTCTGTACTTTTTTGCAGTTCAACAGATATTCACATTTCACTGAAAACTCACATATACTGTAGGTTTGTACTGCAGGTCGCAAGTTAAAGGCCTTACCTTCAGACTGTTGTTGAATCCATTGGTGTTTATGTCTGGAGTGACACCAGAGGCTGCCATGTATGTGCTGCCAATGGTTTTGATTTTCGTAATGCATCGAAACTGAGGTTCATCGAGGAGCTGTAGGGCAATGTAAAGAATTACAGATAAACTCAGTTGATTTTATCAATTTAGTCATGAGTCTCTGCTTCATTTTTAGCTTACTATAACTCTGTATTGACCTTGTCAGTTTCTATCAAAATGTTGTAAACTTGCATCATGCCCCCCACAAATTATCCTCTGTTAAAGGCTACTAAGGCAGAATGATGATAATGTTTATATATGCCATGATTTTATATAGGCATTTATTGTAATTGCTATGCATTGAATGCTTCCCAGACCTTCATTCAGCAAGTAACCAAAATCATAGAAAACATTCTTCATGAAGTTCTATAAGTTAATTATATCATGCCCTTAAGCTTTTGCTTAATATTTTATACACTGTACCTTAGCCATTCTTGTTACATTTTCTTTACTCACATATTCTCCCCCATTTGGAATGTATTTTGTTTAACAATAAATGGTACATGACACAACAATGATACTTAAAACTGTAAAGATTTTAAAAGGCAATGTGGCAACTCAGGATCTCATTTAAAACAGACTTACTTTGTTGATAAACAAGATCTGAAATTCACATTGAACTATATCACATATTTTGAATTATATCAACGTAAATAATTAATATTGACTTACATAAGAGGCCTTGGTTACACAGTAGTAAAGGCTTGCAGATTAAAAGGATTACTCACACTGTCGAAATCAGAGATGATCTCATTAAGAAACCGCAAACACTCGATTCCTCCATTGTTAATGCTCTCTTCAGTGTAGAAGTCAGAGAAATTGGGGATTGATGCAAACATGACACCAATCTCATCATATGATTGGCTGTAGAGCTCCTATATATAAAACAGAGACAGTGAGTCATTAGAAAAAAGTTTTTTCACAGGTTTCAGTTATCTGACATTCTCCCCGGATCTGATTTTTTAAAATTCTAATACAGGTAGTATACGTTTATTTCTTCCAGTAATATTTTTTCTCATTCCACATCTCAGATTTTCCTTTCTTTTTCAGGGTTAACTGCTCCATTAATTTAATCATTTTCTTCCTATATGCTTCATTTGAACTACCCTCTGTCTCTTACCTCGTCTCGTTTCTTAGAGCCTAGAAAGTGACGAGCCACATGTTCAGGCAGCATGTTGGTTACAAGAGCTTCATTCCAGCGACGCATCTCGTATACCTTCTCCTTCTGGTCATGAACATCAATCTTCCACAGGAACAGCGTGCGAGCCAGCTTCTCCACCTGGGGCAAGAAAAAAAAACAGTGGCTGAAGAGAAATTGTACAGACATATTACTGAGTGAGTTTATTACAATACTGTTCAAACGTCTTTATTATCCCCTAAAAACAGGCTTGTTTTTTGCAGGTTCCTTATATATTTCAGATGCTACTTTGTAGCAGCAAGGCTATGGCCAGCCTTATTTCACCTTGGAAATAAGTCCAGGAACTGGTCAACTTCTCTGTTCCATCTGTATAGGAAGGTTTTGTGCGAAAGGGCTCTCATAAATTGGACATTTTTTGTGTTTTCCTACTCCCAAACATGGCCATTTTAAAATGGCTCCATCTTAAAGACACCGATGATATAATGCCCAGACTGACTCATCTCGTTCTGTAGTTCCGCAGACAGAAACATGTGGACTCCTACCCCAACTGGACATCACTATTCATAAATGCATGGACAGGATCTCCGGACCAATTCTGTGCTTTCTTCATGACAACAACTTGACAATAATCATGTGACTGTCCATGCCACACTACTAATTCACAAGAACTTCTGATGAAAGAAACTGCCACGCTAAGAGAGACCATCAATAAAACAGAATTCTGCCCAGAATGTCCGTAAGCGTCTAAAGGTTTTTCATAAACGCCAAACTGTGATTTTGTTTGATCACTAAAATTATACAGTAGGACATTTGTTGACATAACTGTAAAAAAAAGCATATTCAGTGGAGCAGATATTCAAAGTGCAGGCAATGTGTCACGATCGTTACTCCTCCTCTTAAGGGCGCTCCAGCCCTTCCTCGTTCTGTCCCATTCCCCACACCTGTTCCTTATTCCAGCCCCTCTTTAGTTCCACCTTTAAAGCCAGACGCAGTTGTTTGCCCGGCACTTCTCATTGAATCCCGTTTCGTGAGAGCCCGGGGTCCTGCTGCGTCTGGCTCCGTTATGGTTTTAGTTTCCTGTTCCTGATTCCCTGTCCCGCCGGTCCCAACCCGGTTCTGGTTTTTAATTACTTTGGATGGATCCCCTGGTCTTGGAATCTGCCTCCCATTTTGGATTTCCCTTTTGGATTTATGCTTGGATTGTTTGCCCCGGACTCACTTCCCCTGGACACCTGCTCACCTCGGACACGCCCCCGTCTCCTGACCCACTCCTGCATGATATTTTTCCCTATTGTTTCTTCACCTTCCGGATCGTGTCGTCCGCATAGGGCCCGGAAAGAACTGCTCCTGACACAATGCACCTTGCATAAAGTTCCTAATTTCTTTTGAAGCTCAGTATATCTAGGACTGCAAATCTACCCATCTTTAAGCACAACTGTATCAAGATATTTTCACAAAATTCTTTGAAAATGAAGACTGACTGGAATAGATGTCTCTAATGTCCTAACCCTCATCACTCCCAGAGGATGGTAATAAAAAGGAATATACTAACATATATTATTACATTTCAAAAGCTCTCACTCCCTCCCCACAGGATTCTACACTCATTTGTATTCAGTCATTTCTAAATGCATGTGGATGGGGAGGCATCTGTGTGTTAAATTCTACATTTTTTATTGTGAGAAATCTGCAGGAGGCTTGTCTTTACTCAGATTTAAACTTTGTTTCTCTCTTATGCAGCCTATGTACTGCAAAAATTAAAATGTACTTACATGACGGGCAAAGTAGTAGAAGCTGAGCATCATTATGAAGATCATCACTGTCATGGAATATTTTGAGGGAACAAGGGAGGACCTGGAATTGATCAGAACAGTTCCTTTCAGTTTCCCATTTTTAGCTTGGAATTATGCTACAGTATCTTTTGTTCCTGTAGCAATAGCAGGCATTCTGATGCAAGTGGCTGTAAAGTATGTGCCATGTCATACAGTAGGATATTAAATCTCACCTATTGTCAGATAGGTACTGTACATAGAGGAAACAATGAAACATGCAGTAGTATTCCAGTACTTCCTGCGTGTATTGGTTTTATTACTAAACTGCTTCTAAAAACAATATTTTGATTTGGTTGACCAAATCCCACAATAACAACAAATCTAAAATGTTACTCTTTACATATATAAATCTATTTAAAAAATCTATTATTCCTTTTAGGCTTGAAAAAGTCCTAATATGTCCTTCAAGAATAATAACAGATGAAAGTGGACTTTCAATTTTCTAACAGTTGGATATACTAAGCCATATCTAATCAACAAATAAAAAAAAGAATTCACTGTACCATAGTTATGAAAATTGTAACTCTAAATTAAAAGGTGAATTAAGTGTAATCTTTCCACTGCAGCCAATAATAACCAGTGAGGTTTTGTAAAATGTTCTTTGTTTCCCTTAGCAATAAAGAAAAGAGCCATGGTTAGGTCCCACTCACATGTACGTTTTGAAGCGCATTTGGTCATACTGGTCAAAAATGTCCCTCCAGCTGTAAATATTAACCACGCCAGTTGCTATAGTGATGAGCAACATGAGAGTAAGCTTCACCATGTGACTGACTTGCACCAGCATGGTGGTGGCCAACAGAGCCAGCACTGCAATGTAGCTGTAGTACTTAGGATTGTCTACACAGCCTCCTGCTGTCACACCCATCACAGTGTTGTTCTGAGATGAATGAGGGGGCTGCAGACAGCTGAGCTGTAAGACAGAATACAATTGTTCAAATGGAGTGCAAGTTCAGAAGAATTGTACCATTAATAGATACCATGCAAGACTAAAATAAAACACTAACAGGCAAGAATGGAATAAATAAATTAATAATTAGTGAATAGATTTAAATGTAGTCCTAAATGAAGAACATTATAGAACTCTGTGGCAATCTCAGCATGATGGTATCCTATTTTGCGAGTTGTATTGAACTCTTCCAGTATGAGCATTTTAAAAATCACATCTATGTAAGACATCACTTAAGCATGGTATTGTTAAACCCCAGTGTGTTAATGACGGAAATATAGACAAATGAATTCCAAGCGACTATGGTACATTCATCTTTTGCCATTTATAACTAATTTTAAAAGAACTAATTTTGAAATCACATAAGAGAATGCCTGTAAAGAAAAGACTAAGACAATGTTTTAAGAAATATTTAATGTATGTACTCATTATCAAATGCAAGAATGAAATTGCACTTTTCAGACTAGAGTATCTCATCCATCCATCCATTTTCAACTGCTTCTTCCAGTTCAGGGTCGCTGGAGAGTCGGAGCCTATCCCAGCAAGCAACAGGAAGCACACACTCCGGATGGGATGCCCGTCCATCTCAGGGAAGATGCACAAACATGCATCCACACACTCACGCCAGGGCCAATTTCCCAGAAACCACTGCACCACCATGCCTAGAGTGTCTCATGTTCTTTACAAAGCTTAAACACAAACAGGAGGGATTTGTCAAGCCACTTTTTAGAGCTGCTGCAAACAATTGATCTACTCCCAAAACCATAATTTTATTCTAACATTTCTGCCTTTGTCAACCTTGCATTAGTTGCATAAACATAAATCATACCAATCTGATTTTCTTCTTATATATCCAAGATACAAGAAATTTAGTAAAAATGGCATCCAGTCACAAATTGAAATTGCAAAAAGCTTTTGACCTAAAGCAGACCTAAAACAGTCAATAAAGCAATTGTGAAAAACAATAAGGAACAGGCACAAAAGCTCTTGTGGAGCTTCACCATGGAGCGATGATGGCTGTATGCTATTAAAAGGTACAGTAACTGACTAGGCAGTGGTAATGGAGCTCTCAGGGGAATTAATTAAACACCCAAAGCCAATAGTGCAAGAGTGTTTAAGGAAGAAGCAATTTTCCTTCTCTCCTAGACAAAGACTATTGTTTAATAACATCATATTATTCCTGTCAAAACAGCAAAAGTGTCTCTATTGGGACATTTATTCTAAAACAAGCTACGGAAATATCTCCTACATGATTCCATAACATGGAAAACGCATCTTAAGTTGGGAGCCTCAGCAGGGCCTTTTAGGGTGCATGGCAATCATTATGAATCCCACTACACAGAGAAAAAAAGAGAGCACTGAACTTCATACAACCCTTTGCCAAAATATCGTTAATAATCAATAGTTATGAAAATAGTTTAACATCACACATGAATGAAAGTCCCTTCTGCATTGTACTTTGCCCTCACACCATTGTCAGGCATTAATTCCGAAACCCTTGCTGAAGCTTCACATTAAACAAACAAAAGCTCAGTGGGACCTCCTTTTTAAATAGGTTTTGACACAAATCTTTTTTTAATAATGCAATTTATTAAGCAAGGCTATAAGACTTCAGTTGTACCCTTACAAATGCTATTGCACTTAACGTTCACTTAATTGCACTTAATGACTTAAAGTCTGCCAAATAACTTAAGAGCTTTGTTGCTGTTTCCTGTAAGGCTGTAGTACTTCTTTTACACTATGCAAACATTTGGATAGTTGTGTGCTGCAGATAACATTAAATGTGATGTTTGTGAAATTATATACAACATTACATATAAACATTACAACTGGCTGTTTTCTTTAACAAGATTAAGTGAAATATCCATCATGACTTAAAATGCATTCTATTGGCTACCATTTTAGGATACTGATTAAGTTGATGTCTGAACCTCAGAGATACCAGGTTCAGAGAGAATTTGATGGCCTAGAGTTGAACCAGGTATCAGTAGTCTAAGCTCACACAAAATAACCCAAAGACCCACATTAAAATGATTCAGTTTGTGTCTGTCAGTTGAGATGAAAATGTTAATATCAGGGTCTCTTCAATCATATTTAAGGGAACATTTGCTGCCCCAAGTGTAAAGAATGGATTATTCTAGCTGCTTAAGTTGAAATGATGGTATCTGAACACTGACCTCACCTTTTGGTGTCAGATAACCTGTAATAATAGAATTCATTGGATTTCAAAGGGATTTCACCATAACTCTCACAGGGAGAAGATTTTCAATATGGCAATTGCCCAAAATGACAGAACACAGTTTTGTGAAAGTATTCAAACATTTCCACAATACAGTTGTTCATTTTATTTTAGATTTAGGTGGTGGGGGGGGGTATTTTAAAAAGGATAGAACATTTCTAAGAGACATCATAGGTGTGTTGGAAATAATATTGCATTGCTCCATTGTTGCTATCCTGTATAAGCTTTTGATTGTTATTCTGATTACAATAAAATGAAAAAAAGGTTTACTACCCAATGCCTGTCATTTTAAAGCAGCCACAATTGCCAAATTGCTTAAAGTATTCATAAAAAGTATGAAGTTAGTCAGATGAAATACAAACTTATACTCATTTGATGCCGTAGCAATATAAATTGATATAATTAAATGCTAGTCAACAGATGTCTGAAATAAATCAAAACTTTGATCCAATCCTCAGCTACAAATTTATTTATCTGATTTCTATATATATTGGATAGAGGCAAACTAAAAGACACAGGCAAAAGGCATATTTGGAATATGTAGTTGCAGGAATCTTGCAGTCCTGATTTGATATGTACCTCTGTTTTTTGCACATTTTAAAGCAAAGGTTATGTTGATTATTATGATATTGTTATGGCTATTGGATGTGACTACTGAAGTGTTGTTTAAGAATCTAG
The DNA here is from genome assembly GCF_059453375.1 of Lepisosteus platostomus. NCBI lineage: Eukaryota > Metazoa > Chordata > Actinopteri > Semionotiformes > Lepisosteidae > Lepisosteus > Lepisosteus platostomus. Next base: position 19,825,202 of record NC_142613.1, read on the forward strand.
ATATAATGGTTAACACCTCACTGGGTTAAACATTTACAGTTCTCTGTACTTCAAAGCAAGGAAGAATCTATGGTGTTTACTTAGTTGTGCTTGGTGTGAGACACATTGATCAAATTAATCTTCTGGTTTACCCTGGTTATTTAAAAGTTCTAGATAATTAATCAATAGTACAGGAACACAGCATAAAACACGAGGAAAGTACAGACATGGGAAGAGACAGAAAGAAGACAGGAGAAGAAGAGAAAGGAGGACAAGGAATGAGGCAAAAAGAGAGAAAGAGGAGAAAGGAGGACACTGAAAATAAAGCATATGCCAAACAAGAGCTCCTTAGCCAGAGCATCCATGAAGACCAGATAGGAGTTAAGTATTTGAACCTTGTTAAGAGAGCTTGCCATTCAGTTGTTTGTAGGAAACTTTTATTTCTTGTGCAAAGAATCCCTCAATTAAAAACAGCCTCTACTGGGTAGTGGGTGCATATTTAAAATAGGGAGATATAGTAGGTTCCCAACAATTTTGTAAACCGGATGGTTTACAGAGAGAGAGAATTAACTGTAAGCCATGTCTGTTGGTTCAGAAGGCAGGTTGATCTCTCTTGTTGGCCTGTGTAGGTGTTACAGAGCACCTGAGTACTTTGTAGCAATCTGGAATTTTTCTGGTTGGTCAGGATGTAACCCTCTAGGATGCATTGATAGTAAATAGTGCAACTTGTACAGTATGTTTATGTTGTATGTTGTATACTTTGTCATTGTCATTATTAATAAATGTTTAACTCAGTGTGCCTAAATTATTATTACTCTTTTCACCAAGGCTGTGCCAGAGAACAAAGAACTCAGGTGTTTCTAATTATACCTACCACTCGCAGGGCACACACAGTGACATGTCAGCACGTTTTTGGACTGTGGAAGTAAACTGGAGTACATGGAGGAAACCCATGTGAACATGGGGAGAATATACAAACTCGGTGCAGATACTACACCAGGTCCAGAATTGAACCCATGTTATTATCATTCCTGAATAACAGACCTTCATAATCGTCTTACTTTCCTTCTATGTCTTGTCTCTGCATTAGTCTTTATAGTTAACATTCTCAAAGCTTTAACTGTGTGCAAATTTGTTGCCAAGGTCAAACAAACTAAACCAAGAAATCAGACTACTCACCATATCCACAATGTCCGCCATGGTGAGGATGAAAATGGCAGACATAGCCCAGGTGTTTCGGGCCCAGCGTGTACGGTCTATCCAGGTGGAAAATGAGACCAGTTTCTTGGGAAATATCTACCAGGAGAAGAAAATGACACATTCATGGGAGTTCAATCTTCTTGCTCACTACTGCTCCCTCCAAAAGGTATTACTTGTGTCACAACCACTCTTTATAGATCTCATTTAGTTTTCAACCTTATGAATGGGTTCAATACAACACATGCTGAAGAAGTGCTCAAAATTTAGTTGTTTTCTGTTCATTTATATCCAAAATGAAAAGACAAAGCAAGACAACATCTCTATTTCTCTCTAAAGTCAAAGGAAGATGAATGTTTTGAAACAAATTGTGGTCTGAGCTTTGCACTAAAATAAAAAAAAACAGATGGCATAAACATAGATAAAAGAGTATGCACTGGCAACTATAACTGTTTGTGCATTAGGAGCTGTAGTATGAGTTAAAGAGTAATAAAGGAGAACGTATTATATCATCCATAACGTAATATGCATTTAGAGGTCATGATGTAAAAAAAGTAAAAAGTAAAAATAAAAATAAAAGATGATATATACATATATACTTTTAGTAATGTATTGTGCAAGAAACACTTTATACTACAAGCACCACTAATATTCACCACTGAGTTAATCATGTTGGTTAAGAAACAGTAACAGTTTAATGTTTGATAATTATACGTAAATGTAAAGACAACTAGAAAGCATTATCACAAATTGCACAGCACTGTAGGGTCTCAACATCTGCGTATTGAACATTCAGAAATTGGCTTATTCATGATTCTTGATGGGGTTTTGAATGAAAGAAGAGCAGAGTGGGATGAAAATTAGCAACTTTGCAACTTTGATATTAGCGGTGCAACACATTAGGATCCTGGAACAAATCTAGCTAGTGTCCCTGCCCTCTGCCCAAGTGCCCATTAACCGGCTTTAACATTTCAACATGGTCTTGTTGTTATATTATTCACAGTTCTCCGTGTTCTGTGTCAGGCAACATTTGCAACAATAGGCTGCAGATGACTTTACAGGCTGTTCAACAGTTTTACTGCCTGTTGCAATACAGTGGTGCTAATCAAGGAGGCAAAGAAAGCGTAGGAATCTGCAAGATACAGAGGAGGGATTTATTTTTACTGATTAGTTTATGAATACTGTTGGTTTTTGTAGTTTCTAAGTGTTATTTAAATTAATTTAGAGCCAATGCATTAGTACTTTATATAATATAGAAGGGTGAGTTACAGTATGTCTTTAACCATGCATACTATATACTATAGTATATACAGTAGTACTGTATGTATAGTACTGTAGACTTGGTTATTTGTGACAGTTGGGAATGTCAAGACCCTAGTATACAGTATGTGAATATTCAAATAATCACATGGAATTAAACTTGGTTTAAACTTGGATTAAAAATCACTTGCATTAAAAAACAACATATTGCTCACTGGATCTGAGACTCTGGGTGTAAATATTTATATTAACTGACTTCTAAAGAGCTGTAGGAATCCTAAGTACTACTTCTTAGGACAAATGAATGTTCACCGAAACTTAGAAGTAACAAAAGTACATAACAGATCACCAACATTTTGGCCAGTTAAATTTACCTTCTATTATTACCATATTTCATACAATTTATTCCACTTTCATGAATTCACATAAAATAACGTTTTTTTCTATGAGCTGATTAACAGTTAATTAAGTCAAATTAACAAGTTAATAAAAACAGCCCTTGTTTACTATGACAAAGGTTTATGAAACTGAGCATTTCAACTACAGAAAATATTAATGGGAAGTTTAGTGATGCAAAGGTCAACATCCTCATGGTTGCTTAAAAGATATATATATAGTCAATTGTCAGGGGGACCCTTATGTCTGTATTGATTACTTTATGGCCAATCAGCCACCCTAGTGCCTTGTAATCAGATTCACTAGCTAGATGGGTAATTGCACAATTGAGATACAGTATTTGACTAGACAGGCAGATCCCAATTCATGGATACTTGACCAGTTAACAGCCCCATTTGAGTGGAGATGAGATGGCATGAGAAGCTTTAGTACTTGAAATTTCCAAATTTAACTAGAAAAGCTCAGAGGACCAGCTATGCGGGCTTCATAATGTGAGTGATGGAGTGGGGGAAAACTAGATGCTGGTGTTATGAGCTCTAGAACTCACATTGTACATTGTCTGTAAATCTATATAATACAATATGATTCATGTCTTGTGTCTTTATACTGTAGTTGAATGAATTATTGTTTTTAAGTCACTCCTTATTTATTTCTTAATCAACAAATTGTTTACAGAAAATTTAAAAATCCAATTAACTTCAAGATTATTGCAGAGTTCTGTTAATTCCCTAGATTCTATATGTCACTATAGATGAAAGCACTAACTAAAATACAGTCTTTCAGCGCACCATGCTTTGAAATTCTTACTTTCTTTCAATTAATTGCTCATTTAAGACATTCAATACTGTAGCCACAGTATGTGTCCCATATTGTTTTTCAGAATGTGTTAATCAAATGGAGTAGAATTCAGTGGTAGAGCTGACATTGTTCCCACTTTGACAAACCTATTACCAACAAGAATATTCTAACACATTAACAGCAGAAACAGCAAGTCATGGACATGCTTAACAATTTAGAAACAGCCATTCTCATAAGAAAGGCCCAAAATGTATTGGTCTGTCTGTCCTAGATTGGTTTCATAATGTTTCAACCCACACAATCACATTGGGCAATAACTCACAACTGTTTGGTAGGAAAGAGATGTAACGAAAACTTGTGTCTTTATAGCTTTTTTTTGAGGGATTATACACAAACACAAACTTAAATCTGACATTTCATCCTGGTGTTTTGCCTACCTCTATGCTTATATAAAGCAAATGGGAGCAAAATTTATTACCCAAGGAGAGTATGCTTCAGTTTTTTTTTTGCATTGCTTTTTTACTTTCTTATTACAGTATGTACACTATTTGTAATTACACATTGTTTAAGACTTAATCTCTCCAAACTGTTCTATTCAGGAGATAGAATCCAATAGATATGTATAAGACATAAGACTATAAAAAGGATGCAAACAGATGAAAAAATACAAACTGTTAATTTGTCAATTTTCTATGTATAAAGTGAATGTATTACAAGATCAAACTTAAGATTTGAAGATTTCCAACACCTCTACCTTCACAATCTGCTCTAACATTCCATTTCATACATTGCTAGTTTTCTGTGTAAATAAGTGTTTTTCTACTATCAGAGCAATATTGGCTTTGAAAAAAAATGTCCCCGTATTCTGTTTACTGAACTTGATATACCTGTTTGAAATTTCAAGACATATTATCATGAACATCTTGAAGATCTCAATCAAATATTTTTAAACACCTTCTTTTAAGACCAAAAGGATTGTGTTGCTTCCTAATAAGGCAACTATTAAGGCATCTAAAGAGTCTTACTGCTCTTCTGGGACTTTCTCTGGGTGTTCTTTACTCTTTTTCTATGTGAAGTGGAAACCAGAACTGTATCCATAACTCCAGAAGAGGTCAGGTCTAACCAGAATGTTGTACATTGTACATTGTTGTACATAACCTCTCTTTAATTTCTAAAATCTTTGCTAAGAAAAATGACCTCTGTATTTGGACTTTTTATGGATTAATTCTGGCCATATATGCAAATAAAGGGAATGGCACATACCCGGGGGAAGATGGCTGCCAAAGAACAAATGGTGAGAATGAGGAGCAGCACCTCTCCAACAATGAATGTCACATAGTTGGCAATGAGTCTGTGAAGAGATCCAGGACAGCGTGGATTGATCAGATTAGTAATTAGTAAGATAAATAATGGGGAGAACATAACACAATCCTTAAAAAACGTTTTCACTTCTATGACATAACTTTGACTTGCATCAATGTATCACTGAATACAAATGAGTAAATCAGCATTACAAAACTTACAAAAACTTACAAAATACAATCTTTTTGAAATGGGAAAAATCGTAATAACTAGTGTTTCAGGGGGTGTGCAAACATATTCCAGATTGCACAAAACAAATGTGAAAATACACCAGGAATATTTTAGAACAGTTAATATGATAATGCACTGTTGTAAAATCATTAACTTCCTTTACTGATGGTTGTCCGTCGAGTCCGACGATGACGGCTGTTTAGAAGATGAGCTGCACGAAAAAAACTGTGCGAGAGAGCTTTTTTTTAAAATGGGAAAGCCCATGGGGCAGTCCCACTCTCTCGACCTCAGAAGCCTGGGTCCAGTGGTACAAGTAATCGTCACGACTGGAGACTTCCTTGGTTACAGTGGATGGCCATGACGTCTTTCTGTGCCTTGTCATATCCTTCGGTTTCCACGGAGCGTTAGAACAGTATAGTGTCCGATCACTATACTGGGGCATTAGGACCCACACAGACCACAGAGTGAGAGCCCCCTGCTGGCTCCACTTCTTCCAGCAGCAACCTTAGTTTTCCCCAGGAGGTCTCCTATTCAGGTACTGACCAGGCTCACACCTGCTTAGCTTCAGTGGGTTGCCAGTTGTTTGCTGCAGGGTGATATGGCTGTTGGCAACCTCCTGTAATATTATTAGCACAGGCACATTTTATATACTACTACATGTAATGTAGATGTTAAAGTCCTAAGAAGGGGGATTGATGGATAAAAAGAGAATTTAACTAAAAGATGAATAGATGGGGACTTCAAATTGGAAGGGGGATCATAAATATGAACTAACCCCGGGTCAATGAGTGCCTCCACAATGGCAGTGAAGAAAAGCACCACACAGGAGCAGCTAAAGGCAGCACCACTCTGTTTCTCCTTCTCTACAGAGAACCGAGTTTCCATCTCAGGGTCCACAAAGCGCATGGAGAGACGATTTGTGTGCTTTCCCTTCAGCCTGAGGAAGAGAAGAACAGAACATCAACCAAACTGTTCCATGAAACCGTTACCTGTGGCATACGTTCAATTTTTTAAATATTTCAACTGAAATTTGGAATCCTGAGTGACTGAAATAAAAAAAGAAACAATATACAAGTGCAAGATCAAGTGGTCTCTTTTCTACTCATATGATTATGAGTGACTAATCCATACAAGACTTTTCTTTGTGGACCCTGGTTACCAATAGATCTGAAATCATGAATGGTTTATTTGTTCTTCCTCACAATTGCGTGAAGGAATTCCTTTTATGTTATTCAATGGTATCCTTACAATTAATTTGCATTTGTTTCTTCTTGTTTTGGCTTTAGTCGAAATACATTATCTGTTTGGGCTTTAAAAAAATCCACTTCTTTTCTTTCCACACCTTGCAGAGCCTACTTCTATTTTGCTGACTCATTTCTGCATACAGTATTTAAACGCTGAAATTAGTCAATATTCAATTTTTTTTATTTATCAAATAACATTGCCTGCACTTCCTGTCACACATACAGTATGTGTGAAATTTAGTACTGTCATTTTATGGAGCATTTGACATATGCATTTAGGATTTTCATGGTCTTGTAAAATCCTTTTAAGCACGTTCTGTTCATGATGTCTTTGGGCCTACGGCCTGATTAGGCAGCAGACTGGAGAGGTGACATTATGCTGTCAATCAAGGGCTTCTGACTATGTAGGTAGAGTACTGGCCTTATTTGAAATGTTAAAGTTTTTAACACTTCAGTTATGAGTTTCATATGATTTGTGGGGTTTTTAAATCAATGGATATTTTGATTTAAAAGTTATATACTGTAACTGCTGAGAATTAAAGAACAAAATGGTTAAGAAATTACATAAATAATAAAGTTAGAAATGTTCAAAGAAAACATTGAATGTATAATATTGAATGTAATAATAAGCATCGTCTTCAAGTAATTCAAATGCTGCTAATGAAAAAGTGAGAAAAATGTGTTAAATTGTGAAAGTTCTAAAATTACAGTAAAGCAGCTAATCGACAATGGAAAAAAAATATCTGAGTGCTTTGCTATTACAACATACTGTAGGCCATGTTGAAAAAAATGAATAGTCTGTTGAACTGGAAAAAGAACTAAAGAATATTGATAAGATAAGGTTCCAATATTTACAAACATTTTTAGAAACGTTGTTTTCCTAAGTTTTAAATGAAAAACTGCTGACAGGTAGTTTTGCACATGTTTCTTAGTCCAGATGTCGAAACCCAATCCCCAAAAAGGACTTTGTGGAGGATAAAATTGCTTGACCTTTCCCAAGTCTACTAAACCTGAGGTTGATTTGAATTTTATCTTCTTTCATTTAATGTGAATGGGTGAACTCCTCAGTATAGCCCACCTCTTTTCCACAAAAATACTGAATACAACAGCCCCTTAGCCATCTGTCACAAATCACCTGTTATTCTGGTTCCTGCTTCTATACATGTGTCTGTATCCCCTCCTAACTGCTCCCTCTCCCTTCCTTAGACTACTACATCATGCCTTTGTCCAGATCCCTTCTCTTTTCAGCATGGAATAAACCTATTACTTGTTACTTTGCAGCATACACATGCTGACCCACCTGAACTACTTTGTCCAGATCTGCTGGTTGAGGCTCCATATGATATATTCCCATATACTGTACCTACATTGTCACTTTACACTACTTTATGCTTTATTTCTGTCAATTTTCTGTCAATTTTCATATGACATGATAGCATTTTCTATATCCATATCTAATATTCTATATTCATTTTAATTCAGGACACATGTACTGTACTGTACCTTTGCTCTGCTTTCAACCTGTTCATCCCTATGTGACCTAAGTGTATTTTTAGGCATATTTCTCTACAGACACCTTAGAGATCAGTGTTCTAAGGAACACCGGTAACCATGACACCTGTATCCATAAATCCGGCACTCTAGTTTTTTACTTGTCACATTTGTAAGCAACAAAGCAAGTCTGCTGCACCAGTAAGCATCATAATACATCATAGCAGTTTCAACAGATGTTCACAACTGACTCATTTGTGAAAAGATCCTCACTGTACATTTTACAAATGCAAAATTGTATCCTATTGTTTTTACTAAGCCAAATGTGAAATTTGATGGCAGTTTAAAACATGCAGGAAATCTGACAAAACACTGAGTTTTCTTTAATAATCGGCACTTGTTTAAACAAGTAGTAAAAAGCAGATGAATAAAACAAGATATTGAGATAAGGCAGACTCACTAATAAACTAATATACAATAAAAAGCAGTATAAAGACTGCAAAGATTGCATGTTTTGAAAACTCCAATGCATGAGATAAGTTAAATACCAAAAAATGGCTGTAGTGACCATTAGTTAAAAGTAATATATTAATGAAAAATGTTTTTTACATTTTATTATTAAAATTTTATTATTTTTAATTTAAAAAAATTATCACTCTCTCAAAGTGGGACAATTGATCTAGGTGATCCAATGTCTTTGACTCATTGCAATTGAAAGTTTATAGAGTATGAACACAGGCGAATCCCCTAGTTTTGATGGTATTCCCCCCACAGTTCATGTTGGGAGCTACATCAGCATGCATAGGCTGCAAAGGAACAAGTAAAGGTTTATTCCATGATGAAAAGAAAAGTAAAGAAACACAACGTTTCAGCTGTGGAGCTTTCTTCGGGTGTCATAGTTACTACTTGCCTTCTAGCATTGATGGGGCTCCTGATACTCAAGAAGTTAGTTGTGGAGAGATGCTCCTTTAATAGGAGTGTTTATACTTCTGTAATGTCATTGCTAATGAAAAATTAATAGGACCCCTCTTTGTATGCTTTCTATTGCCTTGTGTGCTTAATAAATTTAATGTTAAACTGTATTAAAAGGTATTGTTATACATGCGTAAGAACTACATGAATAAGTCAAATCAACATTTCTAGGCTTTGTTGAGAGTCACTTGATTACTGATGTTTGTCACCTTTTCCACAATATCCATTCTATTTTTAACATCCTGGAATGGGACTGGAGTGATTTTACATCATATAAGTCTAGGTGTAGATTTGATCAAAATTATTAAAATATTATATACAAACCCCTCATCTGTGGTTATTGCAAATAACATATTATTACAGCTTTAGGTGACTTAGAAGTGTCTCTTTGATTTTAGATAAAGTTTGTGACACTGGGAAGAGTAAATACTTCTAACCTCAAAGGATAGAGGATGTCTGCTGAGGTCTGGGGAGTCCTTTGAACAGAAACAATAGTAAAGTTTACCTTAATATACGTAGGGAAGCTGTGGGTTAATGATAGGCAAGAAGCAATACAGACACAGACAATATAAGATGACATTAAGAGCACAAAGAGAAGAAAGAGAAAGGAAGAAGGAAGAAACAAGGAGAGCAGGGAAAAGAGAGAGCAGTCCAGAGGAGTTGAACATGAAGCTTGTGCCAGGCGAGAGTCCCTACTTTCCTGATCATCCAAACCTTTGAACCTTTTTAAAGTGTGCTATGCTGCTTTTTTGGGAATTTGGGTTTCCTGTGTAAAAGATACCTCAGTTAGAAACATCTTTCCTGATTAGGATGCATTTTATGGATTGGGATATAGGCTCCCATTTACTGTATTTTGTGGCATCCAGGGTGCAGAGAGAAAGATTTAACTGCAGGTTGCTTTGTAATTAGTTAGAAGGCAGCTCATCTCTTGTCTGGCTCATCTCTTCTCTGTAGGCATAATAAAAGTTTAGTGCTTAGTAGCAGTCTGGAGTTTTCTGGGTGACCAGAATGTTAGGCCTCTGAAATGCCTTGTCTGTAAATACTGTATATAATGTAACTTTGTGTGTTGTATGTTTCGTGTCTAATATTTGTATTAACCAAGTGTGCCTGGATTATTACTCAACAAACCTGTGCCAGAGAATAAAGAATTCACATGCCTCTAGTTATACCAGCCGCTCGGGTATATGGTTAGAAATCACGTACTGTACAAGTTGGGGGTTATGAATAATTATTTCACTGATTGACTAAACCACTTGGTCAATTCCTGGATTTTCACCATGTTCGTAACCCCCCATTTGTAACAATATGCTGTCTTAGTTTGCAATATCCATAGGTACTTGTCAGGGCTGCACCTTTGCTGTGTTGTTGTTCACCATCTCATTAGACCATTTAGCACAGGTACTGCAGCAATCCACAGCAAATATCCCTGCCAATACTGAAAATGCACGGTATAATATCTCACTGTATGCTGATGATACTTTTTCTTTTCAGAATCCCTCTCAATCACTTCCTGTTTTGCTTGATACTTTTACTAATTAAAGGTAAAGTTCAGGTGGTATGGTGGCAAAGTGCTTAGCAATGTGTTTCGCAGTGCTGGAGCCCTGGGTACAATTCAGTCTATCAGCTATCTACGTTGGTAATATTTGTTCTCCCCATATTCACATGGGTTTCCTCTGGGACCTCTAGATTCCTCCCACAGTCCAAAGACGTACAAGTAGGTTAAGTGGCTTCTGAGAAAATTATATGTGTGTGTGTCGTGTGTGGTCTGTGATGGACCGCTGTCCTGTCCAGGGTATATCTTACCCTGCGCTTGTTGCTTGCCAGAAGGGGATCTGGTTCTCCTCTGCAACTCTTTATATTAATAAAGTGTTTGGAAAATGGATGGATACTTTCTGTTTAAGTTTGTATTGTGCTGTCCAGCCTTGTTCCCATAATAAAATACAGTATATAAAGAAATAAGCCAAGTACACCACCCTCCCATCCCTTGGCCTTACGCCTGCACAGTTTCTCTCTCCAGCAGGGCTTCATTCAGAAGCTTGTTCAGCTCCTGCTCGTTCTGTTGTGCATCTATCACTCGCTCGGCCAGGTCACGCAGACGCAGCCTCCGCCGGGGGTTAGGGAATGAAGGATTCACTACCTGTAGGGAAAGAAAACAGTTGTCATGACGTTGACCTCAGAGTTAAACTGCATTAGTTCAACCTAACATAAGCTACCGTCTAAAATGCGAGTGAAGAAGTGGGGAGAGGTGAGACTTTTACAGTATTTATGAACACAAATTACAAAAAACAAATACTGTAATTCAGCATACTATATATACTATACAATGCACTAACAATACTACCTCTGGGATAATATTTTGTTAACTTCTTTCAATTTTTCTTCACCATTCAAGAATGGTATTATTATACACCCAACAAATAAAGTATTGTGTGTTGGAAGTAGATGAATTATACCAACGCATATTAAGACAAAGTATTTGATCATTTGGTCAAATTTAGCCAATATAGTCTGTTATCAAGTGTTATTCAATGAGAACATGGCTTCTAGCCACAGAGAACAAGGGCAGGCCACCTGTTGATGGACTCTGGTGTTTCTTGAGAGCTATGGACTATGTCATTTATAGAGCTCCCAGGTCAGGTCTCTGCATCTACCCACCAATAGGAAGTCTGTCTCAAAGGCAAAATTGGAAAATGAAATGGCCTGAGGGGTCAGTTTCTAGTGAAAAGCTAATGACAGGTATGCAAGGGTTAGATTTAGACATCCAGCTGTCTGCTGCTCCATTTGTATTTTGAAGTATACAAATTGGAGTATAACATGCTTAAAAGACCAGTTTGAGAAATTGCCACTTAAGCTCTTTTTATGCCTGAAATGGTTTGACAGGCCTCAACCTAAATAAGGTAACTGGATGGAAATGAGGCGTCTGGATGGAGTCTGGTGAAAGTAGTCTTTTTTTGAAGAAATTTCTCTTCACTTACACACAAAGCTTTAAAAACCCAACTCCAACACCTTGATATGCCAGACCACCCAAAATCTTCAGAACACCTACACAGAGAGACTTCAGATGCCCGACTCAAATGAAGGTTATCATATGAAGATGAATACAGCAGTCTGTCCCAATTGTGCCACCTGACATCACATTGTCAAACAAGTCAGCTCCCAGGACACCACCATCACAGATACTAAAGTTCAAACAATCAGTCACTCAATGTATAGTACCACTAAAAACACAACAAAAACTGTTACTGCAAGTCACAAGTAAGTAACAATCCAGTAGGAGAGGTAATGAGCAAACACAACAGCAAGCATATTTTTGGGCAAGTTTTAATGGAAATGTACCACTATTCTACTTTTTAACATCTGCGAGGAGGTTTAAGCATTTCACAAAAGCACTCTGTGCATTTCATACTTACTGAAAAGCAAAGACAAGGCAGTGCATATTTCTCTATAACTATTTGAATATAGTACAAACAGCAACAATGTCAAGGATTTTCCCCTCTAACTAGCAGATTAAATAATTTGATTATGAAGTCTACTGTATCCTGACCCACTTCAAACACCACTCCGCTTCTTCATCCATTCCATACCCGAGTGTCCAGCTCCTCGGGCTCCTCGGGGGTGGTGCAGGTGGTGTTGATACTGCCGTTGCACTCCTTGGTGTTGATGAGCAGTGGAGAGTTGCCGTTTGAAGATGTGAGCGACAGCTTCTGGAGCAGAGCAGAGCGAAGGAGAAAGAGAGATCAGGGTGAAGCTCGCCTATGCCAAGACAGCAATAACTGTCCCTTTGCCCTACTCTCACCTACTGAGATTGTTTTATTAACCACTCGTGATCTGTTTAATATTTGGAATAATTTGGAGCTCACTTCTGAAATGCTTGACAACCAGTTGACCATATCAACAGAATTTATTTGAATATTTGGAGACATGTCCAAACTGGTTTTAATGAAACCCCATAGCATGCTGTGCTCCCTTAGGGAGTGGCTCTGTCCTGGAGGCAGATCTCTTCAAATAGATCTACTACTTGTTCTCCTTTGTTTCTTTTGGTGAAATATGACTTATTGTTAAATAAAGCCTGGACTGGACTGGCTTACATTACCGCTTCTAAGAAGAAGACTGAAGACTTTCACTCATTACTGCTGGCTTCTACATTCCTTTCCCTGGTGTCAGTGCACTCTTTCTTTTTTTGACATAGCACATACTGTATATACTGTAGCTGGGGAGGAAAGGTGGATGCAAGCAAAGCATCATTGAGGCCATCTCTGAAAACTGCTATCTGATGGAAACTCTTGGGGTCCACTGTGGTTGGAGAAAGGGTTGCCACCTTGATAGAGGTGATGGGTTGGGGGGGAAAGATTTCCAGATTATTTTTTCTTCCCCCTAAAACAAGTGATCACGAACAAAACTATTTTTGTTTTCCCAGCATTTATTCTTAATTATTATTGAGACTTTCTCCGCACACTCAGACTTAATTTAAATGATCTCAGCTTTGGCAGTTATGTTCTATCTGTGGGATCAACCTAAATAAATAACACCACATGCTCAGTAAAATATTTAATCATTTGATTAACATGACTTACATAAGCTTGTGTCAATAATTCCTTCAGTTTGCTACCATACCATGGGCAGCAAACAAAACCCGGAAAAAAAAAAATTGAGATCTACATGATCTATTTAAATAAATAAAATTTAAATACTTTTTCTTTTTCAAGCATTTTTGACAGAAATGTGCACTTTCAATAAAACTTTTCTAGTAGGGTTTAGTAGCCACAATAAATTAGAGTATGGTACTAGATAACTGAAAAATAATTGCTGATTAATCCACCAAAATCCAGATTGAAACCACAAGATTCTATACCTTATGGTCTGTGAAACTGAATACTATGAATATAATGAAAATTAATGTTTAAAGTGGTGATACTCACAACACCATTGATACCATTTTTGCTGAATGGCATCTTGGATACAACCACTAGGTATGTCTCAATGCCTTTCTCCTTCAGGTATTCATTACGCTCCCCACCCCTTCCTGGCTCCACTTCAAACTCGCCATGCAGGCACTCCAGAGTGCTTTGAGAAATGTGGACTCGGCTGTAAGAGACAGTCAAAATTTGTGCTTTTCTATCCTTTTGTGACCCGTCTATTTTCTTTGCTTTCTTACTTCTTTTGTATTTTCTCCTTCTGCACTCGTAGCATACTACGGTATACACACGGTTCCCGATGACTAGAGCTGAATCACATGGCTAAAAAGGCTTCATCTTGTAAGCAGCACTTGCAAATCACCGCAGAATTTCAAGCCAATTAAACATGCTCTATTTTTAGTCAGGATGAAGGTGTGGCTAAATATACGTGTTACCCTAAAAAAAGAGTCTATGGTAGGTCACTAGAGGGTTGTATGCATATCCTACAGTTCTGTATATTCAGAGAAAATTACATTGCTAAGTTATACTCTGTATAATGTACGTGAACCAGATGTTTAATATTTTGAATTTGTTGTAGTCTGTTATTGCTACAAATCCCATAAAAAAGGAAGAAACACTGAACCTTCCCTCAAGTGTAACATAAAAAGAATTCCATATTGTGCAGATGCTGCTGAAGCAGACGACATGGTGAGATACTCATTTTATTTTTTAAAGCTGTATTATAGGGACTGAAGTACGTATCCTTAACCTCTTCTTTAAAAAATCTCCCACACAGACAGAAAAGGCATTTGGTAACATTTTACTTCTTTTGACTATATAAGTTATCATTCTGAGCATTCACATTTTAATGAAAAATATCCACTTAAAAATACATGTATACATAATTTGTAAGTGAATAAAATAGGAGATCATTGGAAAGGATATGACAGTCTTTAGTAGGGTAATATTTTTTTAAATTAGGTAGGTACAGTCCTATCTCATTTTTGAGATTTAGTCCTGATTCTTTGATTTAGGATGAGGATGCGGATTACATTTCTTTTTTTGGCCTGTTCAGGCTTTGCATAGTGTTTCAGGTTACTGAGCTAGAGTTCTGATTTTCTGGGCATATAAAACACAAGCCTCAGAGATGTATAGAATTGTACATATGCGTTACCATTGATCATTTTGTGGTGTCGTGTTATTTTATTGTAAATACTTTTTTAAGCTTGGTTCTTCCAACAGTACTGTGCCAAAAAATAAATGTGCCTTAAATTGCTACCTACCATTCAGGTTTATTTCCTTTCCTACTTCTCTCTATTTCAAAAACAATGTTATTTTTATTTTTAACCTTATATTACCTTTGCAATTTCTCTGGTAAACTTTCACATTCATTAAGACATGTTGGAGTTGTCACACAAAGTGTAGTGGAGTATGACTCTGGTCATGTAAGCACAACACAATCTTCCGTAGTTAAGCTACTTGTTCATATAAAAAAACAAGACCAAGAATTACCCTGGAATGCCCCCAGCCTCCATCTTGTTTGCCACAGTGACGTCTGTAGACCAGACATCATATTGCCAGCGCTTCTGCCCAAGAACCCCACCTAGCACAGTGCCTGTGTGCACTCCAACCCGCATGTCAACATCAGTCTTCGTCTTCTCTCTCACATACCTGCCAGCCACACAACAGATGGACATCATTACCACTACATTTTAAATTGAGACTTCTCAACTGCCAAGATGGATTAATATCGATCATGACTTTAGATGTACGTTACTCTACTTGCACCACATTGCCTTCAGAAAAAAACATAAATTAACTTAAAATCTACTGCAAATATCCTCTGTCTCTTGATTCCTGCCAGTATGACTGAATGACTAACTGAGCAGTGCTTGTGTTTAAAGATAAAAGGTACAGTAGTAAAACTCTTCACCCTTAATAATCATCCATAATGAGTTTCAGGTATCCAATATCATTTTTTTTGTAAGCGGGATGATAAACAGCTGAGTGCTGCAAGTGCTATATCTTTGTCATAATGTGTCAGAACATTTTTTTCCTACACACCCACTTAATTTAGAATGGCCAATTGTTTAAAACTCAAGTCACAGTTTCAATGCCTGTATTTTCCACAGGCATTGGGGACCTCAAATCCTGTTCATCCAACACACACCAGTGAGATACATTCAACTTTTGATAAAAAATTCTTTGCAGTGAAAACATTTTCTATAGTGAAATATTTTTTTTCTATATTGCACTGACTGGAGGAGCATTGCATCTGTCCAATCTTATCAATGCAGTGCCCTGCCAATTATGTGCCTCCTCTGTGAGTGGAGAATCCTAGTCACCATCAGTTTAGTGACATGACATAGGCTTGGACTGGCAGCCTATAAAAAATAATATAATTTTTTAAATTTTACCAAAGAAACATGTAGCTATTTCAAGTTCCAAGTCAACAAGTGGTAGGATGCATCATTTTTATCTAAATGCAACAAGTCATAAACATTTCTGGGTGGTTCTTTTTCTAAAGTTACTGTATGAACATAGATTATTTTTGTGAATGTATGGTTAATTATATAACCTACAATTGAAAACAAAATGGGCTTTAAGACATAGGGCAGCATGATGGTGCTGTGGTTAGCATTGCTGCCTTATAGAACTGAGGCCAGGGGTTCACTTCCTGGAGTGTTACTGTATCTCTGTTCTCCCAATGGTTATTTTGGTTGTGTCGGGGTTTTCTGGTTTGCCCCTATACTACAAAGACATACTGTTAGATGAATTGGCTTCTGAAAAAATTAGCTCTGGTGTTTATGTGTATGCTTGTCTCTGTGTATTTGTGTCCTGTGATTGGTGTTCCCTTGTTTCCCAGGTTAGGCCCCAGCATCCCCCCTGACTCTGTACTGGATAAAGCAGTTAAAAATGGATAGATGTCATAATTTTGCGACAATATTTGTTGATAAATAAGAATGAATGCTGCAAACTTTGTGCTTTTGCTGAAACACAATTAAATTTTCATACAATGGGATAAGGATAACAAAGTCAGTTACAGGATAGCTGTTTCCGAAAAAAAATCCTTCTTAAAACCAACTTTTTAAAACATGAATGGAGGAAGGTAAAAACTAGTTGCAGTATTTTGTTTCACCACCACTTTCACTGATGAATACAAGGCATCATAACATCTGTTTTTAGCTGCCATTTGAAGACGATTACACAGGTGTGTGGGCAGATTGGAGAAACACTATTTTCCCTTGTATACCTAAAAACATTTAACAAATGAATTAGATTGCATTGTATTTATTCATGTCATTTGATAACAGAGATACTTATTATTAAGGCTTTTGCTTAATAACTGTATGCAAGCCCCGCTTTGAAATGTTATATTGAAGCCTTAGTAATTAGGGTAGAGTTGTTTGTTTTGGGTGCTTTAATTATGTTTTATAGATGCTCTATGGTAATGAATTAAATGAAACTTTAGTTTGGCTTGATATGAGCAGCCATCTTACCCCTATGTCTTACATACCCATTTTGGCAAACTTTTTCAAATGTTTATTTGAATCCAAATAGAAGCAAATCAAGAGTCTGTAACATCCATTATTTTCTTAATAGCAACATTCAGAATTAAAAAGCTAGATTTACTGATTATACATTTTGGAAAAGATATACCGTACATGTACAAAGGCATTAAAAACACAACACATGGTATTGGTGTGTTGTAATGCCTTTCAGTACATCAGCTATAACAAGGATAGAATTACAATGGTGTATTGAATAATATTCACAAATAAAAAGACATGGCAGATGTTAAAGTACCCTTTCTTTACAAAATAACTAGAGAATTTCTGAGAACTGAATTCTTTTAAAATACAGATGGTACCTGAAGCAAGACCCGGAGTCACTGATTAGAATGCAATTTTACAGGGACAGGCAAGAATTGTCTAGCAAGTTAATAACACAAAAATCTAATTGTTTATAGAAGAGGAGACTTTGGTACAAGAATTTCTTGAAGTGTAAATTTTCCTTAAATAACCTATAAAGTGCTTTCAGCATGTTATGAAAGTACACTTTTAACAAACAAACAAAAGAAAAATAGAAAAATAAAAAAGAGTGAAATAATAAAAGCGTAAGAGGTAGGAACATTTTAAGCATAGGCCTAGAACTTGAGAAAAATTACAAAAGAGAGGAGGCCATTCAGAAAATCTAAAATGTATCTGCTAGTAACTAATTGATCCAAATATTTCATCCTGTGCTTTCATGAAGGAAACCAATATTTCAACAAAAGCAATATTAGTTAGCTAGCTTGTTCCAGAAACCTACAAACCTTTATGCAAAAAAGTCCTCAGTTGAAAATGCACTTACAGAAAGTTTCCACATGTCTGAGAGCACAAATATGAGAAGGATATTTGGTCCATCTAGCCCATTTTGCAGGTAGTAGTTAATGGATTGAAAGATCTCATCTAGCTTTTTTGATAAAGGTTAGGGTATAAGCATCAACAGCATTAATGGATAGCTAGTTCCATAATCCTTTGACTAAAGAAGTGCCTTTTGTTCTTGGTTTAAAATGCACTTCCAAGTAATTCCTACTTTTGTTCTCTAGCTTGTGTTTCTGTTTTTACCCCACTGGGAAGACTTTTTGTTAAAGTCTTTGATGATTTTGAATACTTGGATCTGCATGTCAGAACCTGGTGAACGCAGGCATCTTGTGTATAAAAGCCATAATTAAATAAATATGTATATATAAATATTTGGTGTTGTAAAAGTATCTGATTTTGATTTGTGAGTTCTCTTCTTGCTCAGCTTCCTCATCTGAGATGTTTTATCTCATAACACAGAAGAAGAAGCAGTTCTGCTTTGTTTTCAGTACACATACTACAGTATATAACAATTTGATCCAGTCACTAAATTTATTTAATCTGTTCAGGCTGACGTGGTAGCTTGGCTCTACTGCATTCTACAAGGCCGATTTCTGTGACTGAATGCAACCAAATTTGGTTTATGGCTATTCAGTCTCCCACTAACAGTGGAGCTACATTTTGCACATACAATTGAAGAAATTTGTGACATCGTGTTTTCCTTTGTCATCGATTTTCATAGGAAAAAGATATTAGGTTTTGTGATAAGTGCATCTATATACTATCCCTGCTCACAGCATTCAAAATGCCACAAGCTAGACAGAGTTGAACTTCGCTACACCAAAAGACAACAAGACCTTCTGCTGCATAACAATTCTTATGAAACTGAGTTTTTAATGAAAGTTCGGGAGGAATGAAGGCAGCCGAGCTTATTCGACACAGCTGCTGCAATTCCCACTAATTCTGATGTAAGCAACCGGTCTCCATATATACCAAACATCACCCACTCTTCTCCCTTGTTCGTTTTCTGCATCCCTCCTCCACCCCCTCTCCACCTTTGCAGCTGCCAATTGGTCGCATGGGGGTCCTATCCTCCCCGTCCAACGGTCAGGAGGTTGGCCCTCAGCCAAGCGCTTTAAGCCAAGTCTTCACATTCCAATAAAGGCTTCTAATTTCTCCCAACATTAAAACATCAGAAATTTAGCATCATGTATGTGTAACAAAATGATGAGGTGGGGGCAGAGGAGTTGGAAATAACATCCTGGCACTGGCAGGTAGTTAGATCCTCACTACCAGCTTGCACTGCTCCCAAAATAACCTAATTAATAGTTAGTGATGTCCATGATTAGAACCCTTGGCTTAACAAAAACCTAAGAACATTAAACAGAATACCTCTGAAAATTGTATCTTTATAGTCTAAAGTATATTTAACCAAACTTTGGTGATAAGTTTTTTCTTTCTCTTACTATATACTGTACATCTTGAAATTTAGCAAGTTTTCTATGTCAATCCTCTTGTACTGTATGTCTTTAACAGTATTGTAAAAAAGTATTGCTCACATCATTTATTACATTTTGGTTAAAGCAAAAATGCTACTGAAAAATTCAGAGTAGGTTATTTCCCCGTGATATGATGGTCAATGTACGGAAACAAGTTCTGAGAGAATTCACACTTCTACTTTTGCTACACTTAAATAGAGATTATATTTTGTCTAGCCATTCTATTTTACAAGCACTGACAATACAAGTCCGGTGACCTCCAAGAGTTGTCCCTTTGGGGGAAGATCAATAGGAACTCTGGAGGACAGGAAAAAAAATTAAATTACTTGGCTCCGGGGATGCAGCACCCCACTGACCTTGTCAAATG
Organism: Lepisosteus platostomus; assembly: GCF_059453375.1. Taxonomy (NCBI): domain Eukaryota; kingdom Metazoa; phylum Chordata; class Actinopteri; order Semionotiformes; family Lepisosteidae; genus Lepisosteus; species Lepisosteus platostomus. The sequence continues at coordinate 19,845,179 of NC_142613.1, forward strand.
AGTCAAAGCAATAGACAATTCCTAATGTACTACACAAAATGCTTCCAACTGGAACAAAAGTAAAGCCAGCACAAAGTACTTTGATTTCTACATGGAAAATCTCACATCAAAGCTAAGATACAGTATGAATTGATTGTTCATTTACTGTTGTGTACTGACGCACAAAAGAAACATAACACAGATATCAAATTAAATTACAAAAAGTGAACAAAAACACATGTGATCAAGGAATCAGTAAGTACTCAATTCGAAAGGTTGATATTAAAACATCAGAGATTTAGCATTATGTATGTGTAATCAGGTGAAAAATACTTTATTGATCCCGTAAGGGAAATTGCAGAAGGATGAGGAATGAGGTGGGGCCTCATGAGGGATGAGGTGGGGCTCAGGAGTCGGGAATAATGTAATCACACAAGTGGATGGTTAGATCGCCATGATCATCTTGCAGTACTTCTGGCTTGTAAAAACCTCTGGAAGCCCTCCCATGTTATTTTCTAATTTTTTAGAAAATACATTTTAAAAAAGGAATCCTGTGTGAATTCCTTCTTACAGAACTGGGAAGGACCTGTTAGATGTCACCAAAGCCAGGCAGCAAAGGGACTGTGACGTAGACGCCATCAGGAAGTTGCTCTGTGAGTGATCATTGTCCGTTTTTATACCTGATAAGTCTCTGGATAGCTGTAGAATGTTCCACCAGCTGGAACTCCTTTGCAGCTCAGACCAACCAGGTGAAGGTTGACTGATTATAGCCGATGTTTTACTGCACTCATATCAGGATGGAAAGTTGGCCTTAACATTGTTTCCCTGAAGTGGTATATTATCTTGCTGGAAAACTGACACTCTGAGCAGTAAGGTTGCGTTCAGCGTGCACCAAAGGCTTTTTTGTTGGAAGGAATCTCCTTGAATATCTCTCCTCCTTCAGGTTGTCATGTACAATGCAACAGCTAGCATATCACTAACCATGGTGGCTCAGTACACATTGTCTTTCGTCAGGTCTGTCAAGGGCAAAACGACATTCTTCTAAGAACAAGACACCAACCCACTCCCCCTGCTGCTACATGAGATGTTCTGCAGCCCATAGAGCACAAAAACTTTGTTTTATTGGCTGTCAATGTTACACCTGAATGGCATCCAAGTATTCTGATTCTTATTGTACAGACAGCAACCTGCAGTCATTTTTCAGACACAATGATTATCTTATTTCCTATGCTGGCATTTCTCATACTGTAGCCACTGCAGTGTTAGATGGATCAGACAGAAGTGATGACCTTGGGCCAGAGGCAGAGTCCTTTTCTCTGCTACTTGGGATTAGACTGCTGATTGCTGAAAAGCTAAAACCAACATCTCATTGTCTGTGTAAATTCTTTCATTTACAAGTCACTTTCAATCATACTGATAGTAATCAGATACAGTAACATTTGTTACTTGTGTGGGGCATGGTCATATATTTTGCATATCCCATATATTAGTGCATAAATTATTTTTTGTGACTGTTTTTGCAGATATTATTTATGGACATTTGAACTGAAATACCAAACACTGAGCATGTAACATGCTTTATGAAATTGTATGTGCTCAGTTTTTTCTTATTACAAGGAATAATATTACTCACACAAGGTAAAATATAAAGAACATTTTGAGGCTCAATGACTTGTTAATATTAAAACATAATACTTCTGCACTTAATATACAGAATATACATTAAAAACATATAAAAGATCTACCACAAACTTATTTAATCATTTTCTGAAATGCAAATGGTTCTTGTGCAGTAAACCCTAAGAAAGCAAATATGAAAACTTCATATAGGAACCAGTTATAACCAATTTTGCATCCCTGTGGATAGGGAGTGTGTTTAAATCCATTACTTACGATATGGCTTCCACCATGGCTAACCCCATCAAAATAGAGCAGACTGCATGGTCTTCTCGGTAATCTGGCAGGCCACAGATACAATAATAGCAATCCCCTAAGATCTTTATTCGCAGTTGGTGGTATTTCTGTGAAAGAAAAAAAAAGAGAATAAATAAAGAAGCGTCATAGAATCATCGTAGAATCAGTTCAATCTCAGCCTGTCATGTGAATCAGCCACTCTGACAATCTTCAGCAACTTCCACTGCATGGTGACCTACTTCTGAAGTAAATGGAAAAAAACAGTCTATTCAATACATCAAGAAGGCTCTAGAGTCTAGACTACCGATAAACAACCTTGAAATTGGAACAATACCACTTACTCAATTTAGAAAATATTTGTTTCAATTAAAGAAACTGAGAGCTACTGTAGAGTGGAGCAAAACCTGTCGCGGACGTCCAAAGGGACTAACCGTGGGGAGCAGGAGAGCAGAAAAAGACCCATATGCGTAGCGGCGATACGGGAAAAAGGCCCGGCCTCATAGTGCAAAGAGTTCAGGAATGCCGTATAGAAACCTATGCCCTCAGGGAGCGGACGTGGGGCGCCCTGGTGCTAGGCGGGTCTCAGGACATCCGAACGTCAATGCTGAGCGAGGACAGAGTGCAAGACCCGGAAATATATAGCCCAAGGGAAAGAGAGGGACAGGAAGGACAGCAGACCTGAAACTAGGGACAGGACAGAGAAGGAGCGCCCCCTGGCTACAGAGGGCGTGACAGTACCCCCCCCTTCATGGGCGGCTCCCGACGCCCATACAAATAAATAAGCTGCACAGCACTGGGGGGAGGAAAAACCTCATTTAACTGAAAGGAAACCTCCGGGAATCCACGGCTGAGAGCTACCCCTTCCTCCGGGGTATAAACCTTTATTGGGAGGAGGAAGGGGGGGTAGAGAAGACCTCCGGAGACTAAAAACAAAAAAAGTACACAAGCACAAACACAACAGACAAAAACCTGGGAAAGGCCAGGGAGACAAACCACAAAAAACATATAGGAACCAAAAACAGGTAGGAACCACAGTTCCGAGACAAAGAGAGCAGGGGGGACCAAAAAGGAGGGGAAACCAGGAAGAAAAAAAATCAAAACAAACGGCAAAAAACAAGAAAAAAAAACACAAAAACCCCGGGGAAAAATACCGCAGACTGGGCAAATGGCACGTTCACATTCTAACGCTGATATCGGAGTGGACAACCTGAGGAAAGCCAGACCGAAGTCTGCTCACAGACACAGATGCCCGGAATGATATCCAGCAAAAGAATGGAGGAACGGCAAATGGGCACGTTCGCATACTAACGCCGATATCGGAGTGGACAACCTGAGGAAAGCCAGACCGAAGCCCGCTCACAGACACAGATGCCCGGAGTGATATCCAGCGAAAAGCATGGAGGAACGGCAGAAAGCTTACCATTCTATCACTGATATCGGAGAGAGCAAGACCAGGAAGAGCCAGGCACGAGAACCCGCTCCAGACACAGAAGCTCGGAGTGATATCCAGTAATAAGAATAGGCAAGCCAGCTCAACATTCAATCACTGATATCGGAGTGATCTACCCGAGGAAAGCCAGGTACAGGACCCGCTCACAGGCACGGAAGATCGGAGTGATATCCAGTGATTAGAATAGAGGAACTGAAAAAAAAAACAGCCCAGAGAACAAGAAAAAAAAACTGCGGCAAGACAGAAAAAAAAACGCCGCTCGCGGGGTCAGTAGGTGGCTCAGCATTCTGTCGCGGACGTCCAAAGGGACTAACCGTGGGGAGCAGGAGAGCAGAAAAAGACCCATATGCGTAGCGGCGATACGGGAAAAAGGCCCGGGCTCATAGTGCAAAGAGTTCAGGAATGCCGTATAGAAACCTATGCCCTCAGGGAGCGGACGTGGGGCGCCCTGGTGCTAGGCGGGTCTCAGGACATCCGAACGTCAATGCTGAGCGAGGACAGAGTGCAAGACCCGGAAATATATAGCCCAAGGGAAAGAGAGGGACAGGAAGGACAGCAGACCTGAAACTAGGGACAGGACAGAGAAGGAGCGCCCCCTGGCTACAGAGGGCGTGACAAAACCCAGAAGCCCTTGTATCTTGTGGTTGCCAAATATTATTCTAGACCAGGAATGGACAGCTTATGTCCTCCAGGGCTATAGTACAGCTGTTATTACAGATATAGCACTTCTTAATTAGTGTCATATGTGACACTTGCAGTCTAGAACTCCTTGTTATAGATTACTACTCCTTAAAGGAACAAGGTAGTTCAACAGCTATAGTACTTATAGTACACCAGGTGGATGCTGCACATTGGTGGTGGTGGTGGACGGGAGTCCCCATTACCTGTAAAGCGCTTTGAGTGGAGTGTCCAGAAAAGCGCTATATAAGTGTAAGCAATTATTATTATTATTATTATTATTATTATTATTATTATTATTATTATTATTATTATTACTTAAATGTCTTTGATGGTGAGTGTCAGATGGGACTTTTTTCTTTTTATATTCTAAACAGAGGCGGCAACATGATGAAAGACATCTATGATTGACCTTCAGTTGTACAAAATGCACAAGATACATAAGCATTACAGGACATTCAGATTCTAATAAAAATTACCAGAGTAAAAGTGGTGTCTGTGTATTGTCAATTATAAAACACTTTTTTAGTAAGTTACTAGGATTCCATTAACCTGAAAACTGAGTGCAAACTGTACAATGTATTAATATAAGAACAGTAACATGAGTAGGATGCAGTGTGGGTGAGGGCTGTGCAGAGATACTTACAGCAGCTAGTTTGTCAAAACGAGCAAACAATTCATTCAACAGTTTAACCAACTCCTGGGCACTGCAAGATGAGGATAGCTGTGTGAAGCCCACAATATCAGCAAACAGGATACTGCAGAAGGATGAAAAGAAGATTAAGGAGAAGCTACTGCCTGCAACAGAAAATCTGTTAATAAATGCATGTAGGTGAATCTTGTCCTTCAGCAGTGTCATGTGCATTTTTTATATTGGTATTGCCCTACATTAACTCTATTACCTTGCAAAAGTATTCAATCCAATTACAGTACAGTATATCCTATTTTGTTGAATATGCCTTTGAGCATAGCGAAGGTGATCCGTTAGAAGTGGTGTACAAAAGGTGTACCTTTTGATTTTAACATCTTTGACCCATAAGAGTATTCAGTTTGAGCAATCACGTTTTGATTAAAAATATGCACTTAAAAATGTCTATGCATCAGTTGTAGTTATATAAAATGGAAAGGTAATAATTATTTTTGCAATGTAGTTTTTTAAAGAGAAAAACCTATAACTATAACAAGTTTATACCATTAATAACAGGAAATAGACAAATGTTTCTTTCATCAGGTTACACAGACATTTTAGTGAATTGGTATGACATGGATAAATTCATGATGGTGATTTGCATAAAGAACATTTTTCATTAACAGGTTGATTAACAAGGGGTGTCCTGTGAAACTCTTAGTTTTTGCCACATGTGTGGCCACCAATGGAAGCAATACAATCTGTAAATCTGATGTCATGTTTTGCACCAGGTTACAGATCCTGGATTCTTTCCCATTCTTCTCAGAAAGCCTGGGTGATTAAGTGAATAATGTATTGGTCTTTGAGCCACACATGACACACATTATCCCAACTCATCCCACAAATGTTCAATGAGAGTCAAGTCTGTAGACTAGACTTTTCATGGCTTCCATGACAGCTCCATGGAGTCAAGACTGAAGTCATGCTTCCTGGCACACCCCATCAGCTATGTAAAATCAATGCTGTAACCCTATCTGTGGATGGTACTGTACTTGAGTATCAATCAAAAGTCAAGAACTGGGGAGTGATATTTGATTCAAGGTTGATGTTTGCCCCACACGTGCCACCTTAAAAATATTGCCAGACTGCATCCTATGTTGTCGCTAAATGTTGCTGAAAAGCTACTCAACTTAACTACTATAATGATTGTATTACCAACTAGCTAGGGTATCTAAATCCATGTTGAATAAACTACAATATGTTCTATTGAGCTATTGAATATAGTACAATAGTTTAGTTAGGTAAGTTTCTAAAACATGTGTGAAAACATTGTTCTCTTGATTAACATACTGTATCTGTATCTGTATACTGTATCTGTTTTATTCTATTTTTTCCTATCTTTGCACTTGGCCTGACATTCAGAAGGTCAAATCACCTCATCACTTTTGCCCAATCAATTCCCTCACTAATGAGATTATTAAGTGTTTATGTAACTCAAAGTCACTTGAACATATCAAGGTCAATGAATCAAAATCATGGCAAAACATTTAATCGATATTATAAATCTTTCTACTTTATTTTTCTAACAGCGTACAAGCATAGGTGTCTTTGATGTTCGGTATACAGTATAACCAACTTTATACTTCATAGGACAGTGAAATACTTTAGAAGCAGAACATATATTGTTAATCATTAACATTAGTTATGCAAATTGTTTGAGTATGACATTATCAGAGGTTATATTATGACTGGGAATTGTGAGAGCTACTTCTTGAGTTATGTGTGTTTGCATGTTTGCATGTTCAAAAGTGATGTGACACATACTGTACAGTATACATAATAGGCACACAGGCAAACTGGGTGTAATTACAATGCAGTAATACCACATCTCAGAGGGCCTGTCTTCTGGGAATGTTGCTGGAAGGAACACTGTAATATGAAATTAAGGGCATATTTACACTAACTACAGCTGCTAACATAATTTGGAGACACTGAAGACACTTAAACGTGAATAGAGTAATTGTAAATCTCCACAATAATAGAATCATAATACCATACTGTAAGACTACAACTGACTTGCTATCAGTATGGCCAACAAGCAACCAGAATTGACAAATCCCATTTTTGTCTCTAATTTGAAAATAGTAGAGGGATTGTCACTTAGAATGACAAATATTCTCTGTTGGTCTTGAGACATGAACCAGGCGCTTCATAAATAATTTATTCATCCATGTCCTCCAACGCACTAGAAAAAAATCACATTAAACTAGCTGTTTATAATCATGGAATGCATGTCTGGGGAAACAGCATGATGGGCAGTAATGAAAGGTTTTGTTACACTTAATTTTTATGTTCTTTTATTGTTCTGTTATGTTGTATTGATACTACTTCTGCAGTGTTCATAAGGACCTTTGAATGACATTTAGCATGTTCTATCTACCTATCTACTTGGTACAGACAATGGAGTAATGTATCACAGCAATTGAACAATAGAGAATGCTGTTTGAAAATTAGTAAATAAAAATAAGTATTCCGATTGAATCAGTAACTGTCAGAACCTATTTCCCTGAATGAAGTTCATTGGAAGTAACATTGGAAGTATGTTTCATTGAATCTTTTTGTTTTTTCTTTTCATAAAAGAACTTTGAAACAAATGACGTAACTGATTACGACTGCTGAGTATTTTTAGGGACCTGCACTAAGAAATTTGTGTAAGATAAGATTTTATTGTCCCCTGAGGCAAATTTCTTATGTACTGTATGTACTGTACTGTGTATGTACTGTATATTTTATAAAAGGAAGGACAAAATGAGATGTGACTGCTTGGTCCATGTGTCTTGTGTCTCATATGGTGCCTAGTAGCTCACTGATCCAAGAATCTTATTCCATCATTTCATGAAGGATCACAATTAATGAGCTAAATTACTCACCTTTTTCAATTATGTTTCTTAAATGCTAGTAATGATTCTTTGTATCCTTCTTTCATAGATGAGCTTGAATCTTGGGTCTGAATTTATCTATGCCTTTCAAAATTGTAAAAGTTTGAACTAAATCCCACTAGTAATCTCTATTTACTAAAAAACAATTGAGCAAGACTAATGTTTTTATAATTCTATTAACCTTGTTATGTAGATCAAACTTTCAGACCTGAATTTTCTAGACATCTTCCTAGATCATCGGTTTTATGTATGAAACACAATATCACATTTGTGCTTTCATGGCTTTCTGTCGATGTGATTACCTGACATTTTCATGGCGATACATGTACATAGTGTTAAACTGTTGCATCTCTTTCTGGCTAGCTTCTTTCTTCATATCCTTGAGCATCTCATCGGCAATATGCTTTGGTAGAATGGACAGCAGAAGGCGCTCCTAGAGGGAGAAGAAAAAGAGTTTTGCTTGAATAAAGACATGAAACAAAAATAAAATGTAAAGGGCTTGTGGAACTGCTTTTTTATCAAAACATTCGAATTTATTTGAACAACACATATGCATAATATCTACAATTTCTGGAGACCTGCAAATAGTGATAATGTAAAATAAGCCATTAAATGTCAAGAGGAATGAAAAACCGGTGACCTTGTTTCTCTTTCAGATCAACAATGAGAATGAGAGAAAGGCATAATTAGCAATGGACAGAATCTTGTGCCATTCAAAGATATCTTCCAGTTATAGAAAATGGCATAGCACTGACATAAGTTCACGTATTAGGTCTTCTTAGCGGATAGACAGAAGTTGATACTTTCTCAGCTGTGGTCCACTTACTGCTTGACCCATAACCAATATTCATTTCCTCTGCTTTTAAACTGATAATCTCCCTCAGTCGCTTGCAACAAAATGCCCTCAGCTCATTAACAGCCATATTACATGACTGCAAACAAAATAATCCCAGCAGTACCTCACCTGGTTACATGAGAATGCCCCAGCCCATCCCCAGAAGATGTTAGTGTCAGTGTGACCTGAGTTCTTAGCATGGTATAATAAAAGAAGGCAGTGTTCTATAACATGATTGCAAGACCACAATTATGCTACTGTACCTCTGTCAGCTACAGCTAACCCTGCAAATATAAAAAGAACTCTACGAGAGGGTGGCTATATACAATGACATATTTTATTTTCTCTTTCTGGATTGTATAAACTTGATCCTTCTCTATGCAATTATTATTTTGCCTTATTATTACTTCCATCTTATTTATTTTTAACACTTCTATAGTTATACAGTATACTTCATAACCTTTTCCAGATATCCCCTTTGTGCTTCCTGCCCATTGCAGCCCACAAATCAATGAGCTACTGAAAATGTTTTCATAACATAAGAAAAAGGCTTCCCTTTCATGGCAGTCTATATAAACCTGAACTGTTTGTGCAATTTATGTGTGTAATCTCAAGTATCCAACCCGAAATGGAGGGCTTTTAAATTAAGGATATTACAAACACAAAATACATTTGTTCTGTATATGCTGACTAATTGAACATGTTTGGATCATCTTCAGGTTTAACTGATTCAGCAAAGTGAAGTAGATGGAAAGTGGTTTGCTGCTGCCGCATTTGTGACTCAACCCTCAGTGTAAAATGTAGTGTCATTTATACAATAATGAGTTTTGATTTTTCAGCCTCCAAGATCACATAAGCTATTGTGGATTCCCAGACAAAGTGGAGCTATCTTCATGCACCATCTGGTCATGCATGGAACTGAGCACATTCCTTATGGGATCTCATGAGTTTTTTTTGCACATGCTGACATCAAATTCACACAAACATTGTGCAATCAAAAACACATCTCTGGATCCATGGCTATAAAGAGACAGAGAAAGATGGACTGCAGTGCTATGTTCTGATTTTTCTACCAGCTACTGTGCATAAAACAGGAAAATTCCACGACCTTTAAATTACCTAGAGAGAACACTGTGTGATGTTTCAACTCAAATTATGTGAACCAGTTAAGTGGTATAGTTAAGAACTTTAAAAATAATACATGTTCTCTTTAATGGGCATGGGAACATTGCTGTTTCCTCAAATAATTATTCATATTCTATGTAGAAACTAAGTGACGACAGCCGAATGTTGTGATTTAAAATGATACATCACCCTATATAATTACATGCCTCTTTTATAGATATGTGATCAGGTACCATGATATTTTTTAACATATTGAGGAGTGAATTGACCTTAGAAGAATGCAAACATAGGCCTAGAAAGAAAATACACCTGTGCAGGTAAAATACATGTAGTTATTTCTGTCAGAGAGCACAGTGAGATAGAGGTGGAGAAAAGTGAAAAACACAAAAGCTAAGCAAGTCAGTGACTCCCGAGTTTGATTAGAGCTGACATATCTCAGGAGGCTGGTTGCCATGGAAGCCTGCAGCTGCCGGATGCACTTCAATGGGCTGCAGCTCTCCTCCCAGAAGCCCCTGATTGTCTATTAGTATTCTGGGAGTTTCTCCTTTGCCTATGCTAAGGGCCCCCCCTCTCTCTCTCTTTCTCTCTCTCCTTAAAAGAAACCTGCTGTTCCAAAAATAGAAGCTAGGAGGGGTGCCTGACAGCATCGGCTGAAGGAAGAGAGAGACAGAGATAGTGAAAGCAGGGTTAAACACAGTCACAGCAGTGGGGAAATGATACACTGAAGGAAATAAACACACCCTTTGCACTTCAGCTTGTTCAAAGCCTTTTTTCAAAACCGAGAGTTTGACTATGCCTTAACAGATCACACAGTCATTACAAATGTATTACCTTCTAAGAGATTCATTAGGTTTCAACTTGACATATTGCAATCCCACTGCAGTGTTAGTTCAGGCACTCAAAGCTTTAATTACTTGGGTGTCTAATTAGTTATTAAGTCGGGAAATTAGTCTCCTACGGCAGAACAAGTATTCTATTAATTTTATATTTCAAGCTTTCTTAAAAATAATATATTGAACGCACCATTCTTTTTCAATATAAGAGAGAATTTTCAGGGTTCAGTCAAAAGTCTGAAGCTTGTTGTAGTTTAACAGGTCTCAGTACTCTTATAGGACATTGAAAACAATTTTATTGCAATTTTATTGCCATAATAATTCAACTCATTTGCCTTCCATTACTGAATAGAAGATACCATTCGTGGGATTAATTATATGACATTGAGTAATTAGCCCAACTGATTAAACTTTGCTTGAGGAGTAGAAATAGACATTTAAGGTTTTGCTTACTCTATATTTAATTAAGGAGCAATTAAAAAAGGTTTCAGTATATACAGCAGTGTTTTAAACCTGTACAACCCAATTTCAGTACAGCCATGAAATTCGATTGCAATTTATTTATTCTGTCAACTGCTGTCATCCCAGGAACTCTGTCATTATGCTAATTTCACAAAGGTTTCTACAAAAATGAAGAAACCTGAAACACACAGATGAAAGGTCAAGGAGTGAATATTTTGAACTTTCTTTTAGACAGATGTTTGTTTTCAACCACCTGTGTTATGGTGGTTTATTTAAAATTAATATTGCTCACAACAGTGAGGTTTTAATTGAAACAGAAATTCTAAAATGAATTTAGACTGCAATGCTTTAACATGACCTTTTTTAAATATATTTTAGAAACCAGCATGATAATAAAGAAATATACTAATCACTTCAAATCTTGGTTAGCATTCAACTGATCTAATCCATAGCCAGTCCCATGCCAACTCTCAAATGCCATGACTACAATGTGTTCACCCAGTACAAATGAAGTCACATGAAAGAAAAAAACCTCCTTGCAGAAATGTTACATTAGATTTATCAACAGAATTTTTAACCTATTGAATTATGTGCTTTAATCTCGGAGGATTCGTGCTGTTGAAGTAAACAGTTGAAGTGTAGCAAGTCCCTGGCCATCCGTGTAGCCTCACTGTGTCAAAATGCCATGAGGCATGGCTCTCTGCACCCCCCTGAGGAGCACATTACCCAGTTTAAAAAAAGAAAATCACACATCATTTGTTTGAAAGCAACAGAGATAATTGGCACATCACAGCTTGCAAATTATGCCCAGTGCTGTATAGCTGTTCTGAGCAGGGAGTCTGGGGAGAGAGAGAAGAACTAAGCAAACAGATACTACTGTTCTACAGACTCAAGCAGTCAATGAATCAGATGTTCCAACTCAATGAAGACATTTTTTATTTATTTCTGGAGTTAAAATCCAAATTCAGTGACATTAAAAGGATAAGTTAAAACTTTTCCAAGATTCAGGTGGACATAACTTCCATGCATAGACACTGTTTATAAGGTCACCTGTTCCTTAATAGTTCTCAGCTACAGTATGAACACAGCCTTAATTAAAACAACAAACGATTGCTTCAACCTTTTTTCTATTTCTTTAATTCAATAGTTACTTTCGGTTTCAAGCGTTAAATCTGCCTTATGGACTTCTAAACTTTCTCTGGGAGACCCAGCCTAGATTCAAGTAAACAGCTTTACAAAAGACAAAGTATTACTGAACCTGATTTGCGTCCAGACTTATACTTTTTCAGTAAGGTCTAAGTGTTAACTGAATAGGATTTGAAAGAGTTCAAAAGAACTGAATCAACTATTGACATTTTGATTGCATTTTTGTGCTATAAATAATCAATTATTTTAAAATGGAATAACAGTAATATTAAACCACACAAACAGTTTTTAATGACTGAAGTCCTTCCTATGGAGGTAGCCTCCATATACCTCACTATAGTTCACATTTAATACATGAAAATAGTTTTACAAGGTTTTGTGGAACTTTGATAAACGTGAACAAGGGCAAGGTACAGTACATTGAAACTAATATATATGTGTGATGTGAAGCTTTAAAAATGTAATAAAACAAACTAAAAGGTAGAGCAGATTATAAAGGCATTAATCATCAGGTGTCAGATTAAATGTTTACTGTATGTTTTATTTATACTATATTAGTCTATTATTGTGCATTTCCTTCCATTTCCTCTGGTGTATTGGAATTCACAATACTGTTGGAGCAATACCTCAGCATGAGACCTACAGTCAGTTTGTGAATAACTATGCATGTCCCGGAAGAGTTTTGAAACATATACAGAACTCCGGGCCATCACCTTTAAACAAATCAGAAAAACTGCCTGGAGTTTAAGAACTCAAGAAAGGTTACATCTGACCCTTCTACCGTTTAGTAGTTATTAGCTAGTAGATCCATTGATCTCATCCAGCCATTTCATGAAAGCAAAAAAGGTACCAGTTTCAACAACATGGCCGAGTAGCTTGTTCCATACTCCTACAACCTTCTGGGTAAAGACATGTGTCCCATTATTGGTTTTAAATGCACTGCCATGTGGAATAAAGGTTCCTCACACTTTAAAATAAATAAATGTATGCGCCTAGATTTAGAAAAGCACATTAAAGAAATAATATCTTTCAACAATAAAACAAAAAAAAGTTATTCTAGAAAAATACTGGAAGGGTTAAACTTGATCAGTACTTTGCTGGACTTGATAAATTCAAAAATAATGTAACATTTTTGGAACATAAATGGAACATTTTCCATGAATCCGCATTCTACAGTATGTAACACCTAAGAAAATGCAATGAGTGTTCCTTCAGAGAGTACACTCACCATGGGCTCTGTCATCAACTTTCATATGCAAATGCTTGCAGACTAGACTGAACACCTGACACAGAACACCCACACAACCTTACAACCCACTGCACACAATCTCTATTCCTTCTCCCCCGCTTTACCTAGCAACGATGCAGTGAAAACTGACAGAGAAGGAAGCACTGACAACTGCTCTTCCTTGCCACTCATAGACATTTAAAAGGCATAGCAGGAACATATCAATGGATCATTTTTTACTGTAGCATTTTTGGTGTGCCATCACTCACATTTAGCTTTTTTAGTGTGAGTGTGGGAGGCTTTAAAACACAAAGACAAATCTTATTGATGCTTCTTTAACTGTCATGTACTGTATGCAAGGCACTTTTCCAAACTGTGAAGTCCAGAACAAAAAGCATTTACTGGGTTTGCTCTTTGGGTGCCTTAAGAAACGTACCTAGCGAAGTAGATAAAGTAACTGTTTTTGGCTAGGCCTAGCAACCATCAGCTCTGTAGACTTGAACTGTGCAATACATAATGGAAATTAGAACCATTGTAACCCCTGACATAATCAAAACTTATCATTATAGGGATTTACACAACTCACTATTCTATTTCTATTTCACTGTTCTGTACTGCCCCCAAATGAAAATATGGTACACATAAGATGAAAACATAGTTTGGCAGATTAAAAAGAAGAGGACATTTTGTCGTCATCATCACTTGCAATAACCGCTTGTAATAATATCCAGTTCAAGGTTTCAGTGGTCCTGAGGCCATCCCAGGAAGCACTGACTGCAAGGCAGGATACACAAGTCCATCGCAGGGAACACACAGACGTAAAAAAGAAAACAGGGCCAGTTTTAACAGAAGCCAACAAACCTACAAACATGTCTTTGCACTGTGGGAGGAAACCAGAACACCCAGATGAAACCCACACAAACACAGGAAAGACATGCAGACTCCATACATACTGGAACTAAACCCTGGTCCTCAATACAGTGAGGTAGCAATGCTAACCACTGTGCCATCAGTACACACCCATAAGATGCCATTTAGTTTGTAGAAATGTCATTTTAGCACCCCTACATTGCACAGTATATGTTAGACGTTAATATATTTGTAATGGCATTTTGTCAAGTTGTATCCCCATATGAAGAATAAAATGTTCCCGAGCACACACATGTGCAGATCATATTGATAGAATGTACAGTAAGAAATAAATCATTTATACTACCAATGTCATAACACAAGTACATACCAGGAGCTTTAGACTTCACTTAAAACAGACTTAATTGATCTTTGTTAATTTTACTGATTGCTGCTTGTTAAACGATGCCCTTCTCCATTAATCACATATGGTGTATTAATGGTGCACTTAAGTCATATATCTATCCTTATATGATCTTCAATGTCATCTAAACTGTAACAATGCAAAGCACATGGAATGAACTGGTTGGGACATTCAATTTTAAATCAAAATTGTTACTCATTATGTTGATCAGAATTATTTAAACATAACTTGTAACAGCCTGAAGATCTTAAGTCTGGATATTTCCATTATACTGTAGGGATGCCTATACTGGATTCCACTGACAGCTGTTATCAGATATCTTTGGTTACCTTTATTCTTTTAATGGTTAAAGCATAGCATTTACAATTTTCAAAGTCTTCTTGTCTTGACAGGCTAATGAAATATCTTAATTGCACATCTATAACCTATATCCTTAATTTCTTTAAGTACTTTTAGAAAAATGCCATCAGTTGCCACTCATTAGCTAGTTTTGACAAAACTTAGTTCGTTTAGGTACACCTAACCATGCAAAATAGTTTAATGTGCTACCTGTTGTACATCCCATGAGATGCCACAACCTGTACCCACCAGGTAGCCAAAACACGACAGCTTGAGGATTCTGCATCTCCTCCACTCTGCCTATTAACATAGCAATGAGGCACCTTATCTTATCTGGATTGTGTGCCAGGAGCTTGATGTTGGTTGATTTGAATACCTACTGTATAGAAAAGGTGGGGTGGGGTGCAGAATATGGAAAGTATTGACTGCTTAAGAGAGCTTTGATCTTGAATTTGAAGAGGGCAGCAGGATGTTTGGATGTCCTAAATTCCACACAGTCTGATAAACCAGACATAATGATCTGAGAGGGTATGGCCCATGATAAGCATGCCTGGCATTTTGCCACAGATGACACAGAATGAGTTTCAGATGATCAGAATATTTTAGCACCTTTGCCGAGAACAAGAGGGAGTATAAACCCAGCTTTCCCTGGCCTGAACCCATTAGTAGTAATACTTGAATATCATTTTCTAGTTATTTTAACTACACACCAGGGGTATTTATCCCACATAAGGTAAAGATTCTAAATCACCAACTGCATGGTGCTGTTAATTGATAAACCTACAGCATTAAAATAATAAATGGATCAACCTATGAAGAAATGCAGGGGGATTATTATTTGTTTCCTTGTTTTAGGAAATTATTTTAATACTATGATTTTTCTATAAACAGAGAACATAAATAAACATTAATATAACTATGTTACTTTGTCTAATACTGTTTTGAGCACAAGAAAGGAAAGGAAGGGATTTACATGAAATTGTTTTTGTCACTGTTCTGAAGGCTGCATTTGGCACATTGAAAATCCATGGTATGTTTCTAACATTCATCAGTACTGGGTTGGCAGTGCTGCAAAACCCAGTTGAAACCAAAAGATACCAGCATTCTTTGTATTTCACAAAGATTCCTCTTACACAATCCTCAGCACTACTTCAAGGGCTTCTGTGAAAGTCAAGAGGAAGCCGTGACCCATAAAATCATAACCAAATAGATACTGTTGTAACACTTCAAAACAGAGCTGTCCTAGATCTTTAAAAGACATCATAGGCAGAGGAGGATATTTTATGCAGATTCAGTTTTGCATTACTGTTTTGTGAAATAAATTTCAATTAATTGGTTAACATTCTTAAGACAGAAAGTACAGATATAGGTTGAAAAAAAGAGAGTATAGAAATATGTGACTTTTTTGTTTTTTTCAACATATTTTGTTCTTCTTCCTTTAACTTCCTTACTTCTTTTCTCTTTCCTTTAACTTTAAATAGTCTTTGTGAAGAATTGCCAATGTATTCTGACATTTGTATAGCAGTTCATAATACAGCTGTATTACAACGCCTCAAACATTGACAGTACAAGCAATTTGATCTATATTTCATTTCAAATTTCACCTGTGTAATTTGAGCACCTCCTACCTAGATGAGGTCAGGAGAAGAATGGAAGAACTCAGAGTTCCAATACTGAATGTGTTCACCCCTAGCAGCAAGAACTGTAGAGCATCAAACGCTTCGTTGACCTTATCAGAGTCTGACTTCGACATTGGGAATGGCATTCCATGCTCTGATGAGCTCTTATTCATGCTCTGTTAGGATTAGCATTCAAATATCATGCACCCGATGATAAGTAATTTCCCAGAAATGCTTAAATTGAATGGATATCTTAATCAGAGCAAAACATATTAGGTAAGTGAAAGTTCAAGAAGATGTGTTGTTTAGTCCCCTGAAGTTGAGCTTATACAGTATGTGTTATAATGTCATAACTGAACATGTCAACAAGCATGTTTTTTTGGTTTTGTATAGACAGAACTTTGTTAGTAGTTATTTCTGTGGTTTACTGAGCAATTTGGAAGGCAATTTAAAGACTTTTGTTCTCATGACATGGTCTTGGGGCCGTTTCATCAAAGCTGAGCAACTGCGACATGCATGAGAGATCACACATCACACAGGACTGTGGTGCTTGTGTTTCATCAAAAACATCAGAACTTGTGACTGCCCTTCCGCAAACCACAAGCTACTGAAAAATATTTTTGATCACAAAATACAGAAAAAGGAGTTCACACAAAAAAGAAAAGTGGGTTCATCAAACACGTTAGGAGAAAAGAAAAGGTTTCTTGTAACTTAGTTGTTGTTCTTCCCACAATCGGAATATCTGGAAATGAATATGATCTAAGGGTATCTCAGTTTCCACCCAGCTTCCCAAATCAAAATTTTGAGAAGCTTGATTGTCTGGAAATTGTAGGAAAATTGTTTAAAACAGTAACCTTAGCTACTTAGCTAAGAGTTACCTTTTCCTTAAGGAAAGAGAGGACATGATGGTGGTAAACTGGATTTAATTCTTTCTTAAGAAGATAATTAAAAGTGAAATAGTCAAATAAAAAAGGCAATAGTTTATTACCGTTTGTTTAATTTATTTATAATTTGTCTACAGATATTCATTACAGGGAGGCATGGGCACAATTCTTAGAACTGCTGCCTCACAGTACTAGAGCCTTGGGTTTAGCTCCTGAGATGTCATCTGTATTGAGATCTCCCCCTGTATTCATGTTTTTTCTTCCAGGTGCTTCCGTTTCTTTCCACACTCCATTTACATTGGGGTAGGTTAATTGTCTTCTGGGAAAATTGGCCCTGTTGTTAATGTCTGTATCTGCGTGTGCCTGTGATGGACTCACATTCTGAGGGTGTGTCCTGTCTTGTGTCTGTTGCTTGCCAGGATAGACTCGGGCTTCCCCACAACCCTCTACTGGACAAAGCAGTTAGAAAATGGATGGATGGATATTCACTGTACTTTATTTCTTTGTTTGACAGTTTAATAGCAATTCCTATTTTTAAGATTTTACTTCACTGAAACTTTTTCAAAAGTAAGTTGTCTTTCATGTAGTGGAAGCCTATTATGGCTGCAAAGGATTTTTTCTTCCCACCTTCAACTTCTGCTGTCCCACCTTCAACTCTGTAACATCATGCTAGACAGGTGTTCAAAAGACAAATCACTCAATCTACAGCAAAAATTTAAGTTCTGTATCAACCAAGATGGCAACCTGACCCACTTAATAAAAACCCCATAAAAAGCTTATAAACTATGAGTGTACCAAATTAATTTAAATTTATCAGATTTCATCCATCACCAAAGATTGTTTTGTTTCAGGTGTGCACCAAAAAGGTTGCTACAGTCACGTTTATGTCCACTGAGAGTCTTACACTTTTTAATTTAGCCTGCTTCTGCTTAAAAACTCAAAATGAACAGGGTATACTTCTAGTCTCAACAGAATAAATATGTAACAACAGGCTTCATACATAAGCTAATTTACAGTAACTGTCATGCCAGACCACAAAGCTTCTTTTATTTTGTTGTTGATACACTTCCCATAACAATTGCTCCTGCTGTTTAAGAACTGCTTGGCCAATCAATTCTAATTATAAGTATCACTTTAGTGAGCATGACATTAATATATAACACACTGACATTATTGAGTAAGCCAAGGCTGAATAAAATCATCAATTGATTTAATACTTGGCAACAAACAAAACTGCTTCTGATTTGCTTCTCCCAGATAGCTGTGACAATTGAAAAAAATGCATACTCATATACAATCTGTGCAAGTATTATTGCAGTGACTGCATAGTTAATGTAGGATGAAATGGTGTTCTGGTATAAACCACAAAAGCCACCTAACACTGTTTTGTTTGTAAAATGCATACAGTACCAGAGTTGTCTTGTGAACCTCTGCACCAATTTAATTGACACTTGGCATATTTCTTAACACTTACTGTAGATTTTCTTCATGATTGTACCTCAAAGGTTGCAGCAAAATATCATGAACCCCAAGTAAACCTCTTAATTCACCTATAGTGCAACCTCTTAGAAGTACATAGGGATTTGCTTGTTTCCTCTGAAAACATGAAACTAGCTTATTTTGCAATTAATGATATTTCAAGTTAGACTACTTAAATTGCTGGTGCACTTTACCCTAAAACTTTTGACTTTGGTGAAGTGATTAACAATAGTTTTTTTTTTAAACCTTTATTTTATGACTGAATAAAATCTATATAGAAAATGTTTCAAAATTTTACATATTCTCATCTTGTCAGGAAAAAAAATAAAGTAGAAATAAAATATTAAAACCATATTGTAGCAAGATAACCATGCTTAGTAAACATGATAAAAGCAATGTACAAATTCTGAAAAACTAACAACCATTTTTTCTGTACTGACAAATTATGCTTTGTGTGATATTGGCCACACAAAGTACTAGGAACTTGTTAATGCCATGACAAAGACACAGAACTTTCTGAAAACTGTCATAAGCATAAAGCCTTAATGTAGGTTTTAATTGAATTGTAAACAACATTGGATGCCCACAAGATATCCACAAGAAGATAACACAAGTGTTTGCCATTGCACATTTTGTTCCCATAGTAACTTTGGATCTGTAATGAAAATGGTCACTTACGGTTAATTTCCAGGAGTGGCAGTAGAACACCTGCACTATCAAAGATCCTGCAATCTATTTATGAAACGCAAATCTATAGCTGTGACCATGCTGTAATGGTGATTTCTTGCAAATGATTTTCATGAAATGTGCCCCTGAACATGTACTGTATTATAACTTTAGAATATCATCTTAATGGTAACTTGTTTGCATGCATCTTCAGTTGCTTTGCTCAGACTGTTAAGTTCGGCAGCATATTCAATTCCATCAATAGAACTCCTAGGATTTGATTGCTGTTAAATCACTAAACTTTGTAGGGTGACAAATACTTTTCTTGTGTTTAGATTTACACATTTCTAATCAAAGAACAAACATACAATCAAAATTACACATTGCACATCATTTACATTGCACAGAATTCTGAAAAACCTGCCTACATAAATGAACATGCAATGTGTACAATAATATCAATTAATATTAACAATAATATCAATAAATAAAGCATACAGGTGAGTATGCTCTTCTTATACAGTACCAGTTTTTTTTCCTTTCAAAGCTAGATTGCTTTAGAAATGTACAGTTCTTTTCCTAAAAAAAAAGTCCCATATGTTTTGTCATCCTACCAGATTCTGTCCCTAAACTTTTCTTCTTAAACAATTAGTCACTCTATATGGGTTATTTTTAGTATTCATAAGGGAATTCTTGTGTTTTATTAAACGTTCAGCTTATACACCATACAATACCTATTGTAAATGTATTCTTGTATGTTCCAGCTGTACTATAGTGAAGTACTGAAGATAAAGGTACAGTATGTACATAATCTGTTACTTTTACAAATAAAATGTTTCCTGATTGAAAACATTAAACTGCCAAATTGACTAATACTACTTCACTATGAGCCATTAGAAATTTCAGTAATGATAAAAGTTAAGCTTTAAGAGCACTTCAATCATTATCATCTTTAACATGATTAGCAGATGCCTATACAGGCAGAATCTGCAAATATTTGGCAAAAATCTGAAAAATATATTTTAATCAGATAAAACAATTTTGCATTGTGCTAACCACAATCAATTATTATTCCAGATGTTTTACTATTTTCATTTTTACTTCTGCAGATCTTATTACAAAGCCATAATATGCATAAATATTTAAAAACCTTCATACGGAAGGAAAACATTTTCTGAAAAAAAAACAGCAATTACATTTAAAGTAAATATTTACAGGACTCATTTTGAACCTCAAAAATAACATTTTGATTTATTCATTTTTCTCTAGGCTGAGTTACAACACCAATCAAGAAAACTGCCACTTTGTACTGTACATCTGGCACATAATAACCACTGTAAGGCACTGCTCGGAAGATTAATCAGCTTCTGTGTCTGTTGTGTCATTTTGTCAGCTCCCAAAGTGCAACTAGAGCAGATCGAATTCTGTCTGACTAGATTCAAGTCTTGTGACCTGGTAGTTTCCTGTCAGAATGTTTTATAACCAGTTTCAAATGTTTAACCACATAAAAGTGTTTGTGTTCAACTACATTTTTCACTTGTTAGTCTCAAACCAGCCCACTGTATTTCATTAAATAGGAATTTACAACTAGTTGTCTTTGTATACCTCCAGTTTGAAATCAGCAGTTGTCAATCAGTCAGCCTAACATACTGCTTCGACCTTCATACAGACACAAAACAAACAATCCATGAGTTGCTTACATTTGTAGGATCTGTAATGTTTATCTTCATCAAGTAAATGTATATTATATGCTGCATTGCATATAGTACCCAAAGCCTAAAAATCGATATTATTGCAATTATTTTTTCTAGCCAGTCCTGCTGAAATGTACTAACTCTTGAAAAGCTATCTTGTCTTACCATTAACTACATAAATATTCATATAGCCAGATTTATACACTAGGGTGTCCATATTAATATATAATGTATAGTATCTACAGAAGATTTATCACCATTATAATGACTGATACAGATTTTGCTAACAAAACTGAATATTCGTAAGCTACTGAGGTCAATGATGCATCACAAGCCGAGAATACCACAGCCAGCTTAAGCCTAATGTACTGTATACAACTTCACTAGCACTCAGGAAGTTATGTGTAGCTATTTTAAACAACACTGAGGGTTGTAGGAGTGTCA
The DNA here is from genome assembly GCF_059453375.1 of Lepisosteus platostomus. NCBI lineage: Eukaryota > Metazoa > Chordata > Actinopteri > Semionotiformes > Lepisosteidae > Lepisosteus > Lepisosteus platostomus. The sequence continues at coordinate 19,866,794 of NC_142613.1, forward strand.
GATAAATATTATATCCCTTAGAAGGGAAACTGTAACAAAGTGTTCTTTCAGGACCCTATGCAGATGACACAATCCGGGGAAGAATGAGGAAAACACGGGGAAAAAAGCATGCAGGAGTCGGGAATGAAAACAGGGGGCGTGTCCAAGGTGCACAGGTGTTCTGGGGGGTGAACCTAAGACAAACAGTCCAAAAGGGAGTCCAAAGGAAATCCAAGACGAGGCAAATGTCCAAACGGGATTAAAAACTGGAGCAGCATCCAGTGGAGGGTCGGGGGGAAAAAGGGGGGAAGGGGACCAGGCACTCCAGGTCCCAGACTCGCCTGGTACAGGAACCAATGCAGTGCCCAGAAATCAAAATCAACTCAGAAGTGACAGAGCCGGAGCGCCCTTAAGGGGGAGGGACTACAATTGTGACAGAAACCTGTGCTAAGAACACAGTAGAATGTCCCTTGAGCAGACAGAGATGATAAATGTCACTGCCCTCCACAAAGACTGGGTAAGGGGATGAAAAAAACTGCCAGCCCAGGAGGGGTATGATGGAAGTGTCAGGATTCTAAAGATCAAGCAGCTGCCAGCAGCGAAAGGAGAATACCAGACAGATGTAGAATGTAGAAAGTAGATGGGAAGATGGGTAGGCAGGAAAGAGATGTACTGTGTAAGTCCCTATGAATGAAAGAAAGGCGATAGCAGGTGTGCACTCCAGTGGATCCTTGGTGAGGCAGATAAATCCCAGACTTCAGACAAATGAAAAAAAAATCCCTACCTCAGTACAAACTCAAGTCCTCAGAGAGGAGATGATAAATCCAGCCCTGGAGAGGGGTTGTCAGGGCTCTCATTTCTTAGCAGAGAAGAAAAGAGAAGGGTGTCCACTGACAGAGGGAACAGGAAATTGCCTGGATACACATAAATTCCACATGAGCGAAAGTGGTGGGTAGCAGGAAAGCCCCATACAGGAGTTGTGCACAGTGCAAGAGAAAAAAAGCCCACTGAGAGCAAGTCTTGTTATGAAAAATAGAAGTTGCCTTGGTTGATCACCAACCAAGACTGAAAATCCCCAATGGATTTAGAAATATTGCTTCTAAAAAAGTCTGTTCAGAGTATTACACAAGGTTGCAGTATTGGAGGTGTGGTGAAAAAGTATCGGGCAGTGTGGTGGATCTGTGGCTAAGGATCTGTGCCTTTGGCTGGAAGGTTGCCGGTTCATATCCCATGGCTGGCAGAGGAATCCTACTCCATTAGGCCCCTGAGCAAGGCCCTTAACTCCAACTGCTCCAGGGGCACTGTATAAATGGCTGACCCTGTGCTCTGACCCCTAACTTCTCTCCCTGTCTGTGTGTCTCATAGAAAGCAACTTGGGGTATGCTAAAAGACAAATTCCTAATACTAGAAATTATATATGGCCAATAAAGTGATCTGATCTTATCTTAAAAGTAATGGAGCCTTAGGTGTATGGCATGACTACTTGGTATAAATATTGTATTTCCTCCTTTTCTCAGGAAGCTGTTTGATCTCAATGCAGATACTGTAGATACTGTAACTTGAACTGCTAGGAGTCTTTTTTTTTTGCCTATTTAGTGCTTGATGTCTTTACAGAGCTCAGGATTTCAGCAACGTTTGTTCATTGATGGGGCTATCACATCAGTTAAGGCCACATTCTTGCTTAAAATTCCTGCTCCTCAGGAAGATGTTGTTGCCCCCTCATGATCCCTTCCAGACCTTAATGGAACCAACTTTCCACATACAGTATGCTACTGCATAATAAAAATATTCCTTCTCCTCTGACTTTCACAGTCTTCTGTCATTGGTCATGGGATGCTACTGCAGTGTTTTCCTTTTGCTAGAGAGTGAGGAGCACTGAAAAGAATGGCTGGCTTGGGGAAAAGGAGTCGTTTCATGTTTCACAGACACCAGACAGTGCGACCTCAACACAAGAAAAACAATGAAGTGCCGCAATGTGACACACATGTGCATTCTGGGCCTAGCTCAGACAGTCTTGAGAATACTTCAAAGCAAGCGTGTGGTATTCGTACATTATTTAGTAACAGGAAAATAGTAGTCAGAAACAAGAACACGTCATATTAACTGAACACAAACAATAAATCAGCTTAAAAATAGCTCAAATTAATGTGAAAAAAGTGTGTATTCTGTACTGGTACAGAAAGTAAAAAGTTTTCTAATTCTGCTATATACTGAAGGCACAACCACCATTAAAATGAAAACACTTCAGAATATTGTGTTAACTATACAGTATGCCTTTTAAAGAAATACCATCAGATGTTACCTACCCAAAAGCACCTGCAACAATGGGGTATAATATTTTTGATAGGAGCATATGCAACATAAGATGAACATGGTCAGAGAGGGCTAGGAGAGAGAAATGAAGAAGGAGGAAGGCTACTAGAAACACTCCAAGCTCTTGAATTGTTTGCAGTGAACACAGGGTTCACGAAGAATTATAAGCAAAAGGTGACATACAGGAGTGGAGGCCATGATACCCAAATAGATTACATATTAGTGAGAAGAACTGATAGAGCGAAAGTCCAAGCTGCTAAAGTCCTGCCCTATGAGGCTGTTACCAGACAACACAGGCTACTGGTGATGGACATCACAATATTGAAGGAGCGAAGAATAAGGCAGAGGAAACACCCAGCACGAACAAAAGTGTGGAAACTGAGAGAAAACAAAGTAGATTTCAACAGGCTGGTGAGAGAAATGAAAAACAACACAGAGGAAACGGGGGAGCCTTCAGTTAAAGAAGGGTGGACTGAGATGAGCCACATCCTAGAAGAGGCTGCTACCAGGGTTTGTGGAAAGACAAGAGGAGGCAGACCGAGGGAAAATGAAGAGTGGTGGTGGGATATGGAAGTTCAGGAAACACTGAAGGAAAAGAAAAAAAGCATACAAGGCACTGAAAGATGGCACTGGAGAATTACAAGAATATAAGAGACTAAAGAAGGTAGCAAAAAGAAGTGTAGCAAGAGCAAAGGAAAGAGCCTGGAAAGAATGGTATGAGAAACTTGAAACAAAGGAAGGAGAGGACTAAATCTACAAGATTGCTAAACATAGAGCGAGACAGAAAAAATATATTATCCGGGTGGCAGTACTCAAGGATGGAGAAGGCAGAGTCTTGATTAAAGAAGAACAGATCAAGCAAAGATGGCTGGAGTACTTCAAAAATCTGTTAAATGTAGAAAATGAGAGGGAGAACCTAGTGGAGGCAGACGTAGTGTATGGACCAATCCAAGAAATTTCAGTAAAGGAAGTGACAGAACCTATCAAAGAGATGAAAGTGGGCAAAGCAACTGGACCATCAGGAATAGCAGCAGAACACTTTAAGAACCTCGATGAAGAGGGGATTCAGTGGCTGACGAGACTGGTAAACAATATTGCAAAGGAAGAGAGAATTCCAGAAGAATGGACAAAAAGCAGTATGGTTACCATCTACAAGGAGAAAGGGACCCGATGGAGTGTAAAAACTATAGAGGAATAAAACTTCTGGAACATGGATTGAAAATCCTGGAAAAAATTCTGGACAAGAGACTCAGGAAGATAGTCAGGATCCACAACTCACAATTTGGATTCTCAGCGGGGAAAAGCACAACAGATGCCATTTTTGTGATGAGACAGTTATAGGAGAAGACACTAGAGAAAGGGAAAAAGCTGTATGTGGCCTTTTTGGACTTGGAGAAGGCATATGACCGTGTGCCCACTGAGGTGGTGTATTGGTGCTGGAGGAATAAAGGAGTACCAGAAAGCATGGTGAAGTTAGTTCAAGCAACCTATAGAGATGCAACTACGAAGATGATAACACAACGGGGAGAGACAAAGGAGTTTGAAATCACAGTTGGAGTACACCAAGGATCAGCACTAAGTCCTTTCCTTTTCATAAACATTATTGACACACTGACAGAGGAGGTAAGAACAGAAGTGCCTTGGGAACTCATCTTTGCTGATGATTAGGCACTGATGGCAGATTCAGAAGTAGAACTACAGGAGAAAGTGTTCAAATGGCAGAGGAGTCTGGAAAAGGGTGGACTGAAAATGAATACAGAAAAATCTGAAATAATGGTAATGGATAGAAGAGGAGATACTATGACCAATGTTGAGGAGATAAATGGAGGAAAACTGAAACAAGTTGATGGCTTTAAATACCTTGGATCAAAACTGGTAAAGGGAGGAGAAACACTGGAGGCAGTAAAACAAAGAGTGAAAGCTGGATGGAACAAGTGGAGAGAAATAACTGGAATAATCTGTGACAGGAAAATTCCTAGAAAGTTAAAGTGCAAAATGTACAAGACTGTGATTAGACCTGTACTACTATATGGAGCTGAATGCTTGGCAGTTGGAAAGAGGGAAGAGAACTTGATGAGAAGAACTGAAATGAGGATGTTGAGATGGATTCTGCAGATTTCAATGAAGGATAAGATCAGAAATGAAGAAATCCGTAGACGATGTAGGGTGGTTGATGTGGATGAGAAGATGCGAGAGGCGAGGTTATGGTGGTATGGACATATCATGAGGAGGGACGTTGAGGAAGTAACAAAGAGGGTAATGGAATTTGAGGTGGAAGGTAACAGAGGAAGAGGCAGGCCTAGAAAGAGATGGATAGATTGTGTGAGAAAAGATATGGAGGTATGTGAAGTGAGTGAGGAAGATGTGCTCGACAGAGAGAAGTGGAGAAGAGCAACCAAAGCAGCTGACCCCAGGACAGTCTGGGACTAAGGCTGTGAAAAAGAAGAAGAAGAAGAAGAAGAAGAAGAAGAAGAAGATATGCAACATAAATGTATAATGTTTTATGAATTTGCAGTGCTCTGCAGTGATTCTAGAACATTGTTATTGAATCATTTTATGAATGGCTTGATGACAAAGCAGCAGATTATCTATAAGATTTACAAGTAAATTTTTAACTAGAATTGTATTGGTTAAGCCCACAGTCCACTCTTAAAGGTGGTGTACTTACCCTTACCATATCTCACATCTAAATATTATCTGAATATTAGCGGATTAAGGACTGAGAAAGAGAACTGATTTCAGCTCTGACAATCATAATGGCACGTGCCTGTGCATAGGAACCCAGTGTTTACATATCTGATGTTGTCACAACTGAAATTTTACCTGGTATACTGTACATTTATCAAGCCTTGTTCAATGGTTCAGAACACACAGAACTATTCTGAGCACTGAAGGTCACTGAACAGAGTAAAAAGCTTCGCTTTACACAGAACATAGAAGATATGCACACCCCATTTCACTTTTGACATCACTGTTTTCCCTCAGTTTAAATCAGGCTCACTACTGACTCCTTATCACACTGACTTAGTGGTCACATTTGTAACCATCAAAAAGTGCTACTGTGCCAGGTTAAATAATGAGGTTTGAACAAAGCAGTAAGTCTAAAGTTGGAATAAATTTGAAAGAAGGCAGTATCTCTTAGGAATGCTACTTTCTTTATTGCAGGTACATAGATAAGTTTGTTTTAAACATAAATTACAGAAAAAAACACCTACTAATAGTTTAAAATGGTATGTTCACAATAACAACATAGTTGAGCTCAAAGAAGAGCTCTCCATATATCAAATTTGTGATTCCAATGATTCCAATGATTCCAGTGAATGGGAATGAGAAATAAATCTCGCAGGTTTCAGAGAAATTATGCTGAGCCACTATTATGAACCAATGGTCCTCTTGGGCTGGCCTCCTTCTAGAAAGACTTAGATAGAAAACTGAAGGTGTTAAGAAGCAAATGTTTGTATAAAGGTCATAGTCCTCAAAACTGTATGAACAGACTCAAAACAGTAAAACAGTTCCTTACCTGCTGCTGACTCTGCTCCTCCAAGTTTAGCTTAACCTCCAGGGACTGTCGCGCCTCCAGGAAAGCCTTGCGATGCTTCCGGTCTGCCATATAATAGGACATGATCCCCACCGTGATGGCACACAGGTAGATGGCAATGTTTGCCAACAACTGGGACATAAACAAAAACAGGTATCACAACTGCAATGTCCATAGCAAAACTGCTCTCATACAACATACTGTACAACTACATAGACTTTGGATTTGACTTTTTCTTCATTATTTTCTTTAATGCATCATGTCAAGCCACAAAGACTGGCAATTTTCTATCCTCAACATATATCTTTCCAAGCAGTTATTGCTTAAACAGAAATAAAAATATCCACTCTTGCAAACTTAGGCACTACCGTTTTTATAAGCTACAGTGTTTCTACATATTGGTAGGTAACCAAACAATATTCCTACCTTACAGTACAACTAACAAAATAGTTCATAATAACCTTAAAGAAGAAATGCACAAGGAGGGTACATGATGCTGAATAGTTCTTACATCATTTATGTTTGAAATCAGAGCTTGACAAAAAAAGCTTTCACCACACATTCATAGTATGGCACTGTTTTTTTGTTTATGTCTATTCAGCCACCACTTAAGAGCAAATGTGTGTTGGTTGAACTCTTATTCCCTCTTTTTTCAAGCTCAATGCCTAGCCTTTCACTGATCTTGTGGGGGTTCCTGCAATATCATCAATTGCACAACTTGTTGTTCTCCTTTATCACTTCAGTAGAATTTAGGGCAACTGCTATGTTGGACAAACAAAGACTTCACTCACAACTTGTTTTCCTGTGGGTAATGTATCACACTACAATATTGACTGAGATTCTGTGGTGGTTTGCAGTGCATGCAAACAATAAATTAGAAGACGATTAAGCCATTATACATTCAAAGACTTAGTGTTAACTTGTGCTATCACTATGTCAACTGTGTGTTAAGGCATGTAGTGGAATTTAGTGTTACCAAAACCAAATGTATGGTAATTTTCTAAGGACAGAAAGCAACATGAAGTATATAATTTTTGTATTTGTACAAAGATAATGAAACTTTATTAATCAAACCAAAGACAATACCATGTGTTTTAATTGAATATATTTGGGAAATCCATCCAACCATTTTCTAACCACTTTCTGCACTGTAAATATGCACCTCTGTGAAGTTACAGAAATACCTTGTTTTAGATTAGTGAACATAACTTAGTTACCATTAATAATTTCTATTTTTGTTCAAAACAACTTATTGGACATACAAGTGTCAAATAATTATAATTATATACATATTCATTATTCATTATATAAATCTTCAATTACTGTCATTCATTAATGCAACAATTTCAGATGGAAGTGTAAGTGGCCAAGTAACAAAACCAGAAGAAACAGCAGTCCTTGAGGACAAGAAATAAGCAACGATAAGTCTGAAAAAAAAACACAGTACAGTGCATGTCCAAGAGAAAACCTTCTTCAGCTCTGGCAATGGTGACTACATGCTCTAACAGAGTAGCATCACTACCACTCATTGTAATATTGTAAAGAAAACAAAACAAATTGACCAAGATCAGTATCCCCCATGAATGATCTGTGTTAGAAATCAAAGACACTAACAGGTGGTTTTCATTCCCTGGATCTTTACAATAAAATAAGACACTGCTGTAGGTGTGTCAAATGACAGATCTCAATCTGACATTAATTATCAGCTTGTTGTGTTTCTAAAACATTTAAGCGTTCCATACTTCTGGACTGAGGTAACTTACCTGCCGGACAAGGGCTATCCCTTCAATGGCCTCCTGTTCCTGTTGAGCAATGGTCACCCCCAGCACCAGGGTATGGATGCCACAGGAAACAGCAGTGATGAGGACAATGGGCATGAGGCGCAGGGGCAGTGTGAGGAAGAAGGAGAAGACAAAGAAGGCCTGCCAGCCAACAGTGTCACTGGCCTGGTGGTAGTGAGCAAAGTTCAGGCCCAAGTAGGAGAATATCTGTGCAGCAATCAGGACCCAGAGAGCATAGGGGACAACTTTGCGTGATATACGATCAGGAAGCAGCCCATATTTGCACAGCACGTAGAGCAGGATGTGGGCAGCCAGTCCGATGATAGCCACCAAAGTGGAGGCCAGCTTGTCACTGGTGTAGACCACTGTGCACATCACAATGACATAGCAGTCAAAAAGCGCAGCAAACACCACCAGCACCAGCAAGGTTTCATGACGCTGTCGGCGGAAGTAGGTCTGGTAAAGGTTCTCGAGGGACTCTGGAGCAAAGGTGAGTCTCATGAATCGAGGCAGGCACAGGCAGCAGCCAGAGTTGCGGACTGTCACCTCGTGTGTTCGGCCTACTCCATGCTCAGGGTCTGAAGGTAGGCTCACTGAGTAATCTGCAGAATATTCTGCAGAATACTCAGGTTCTGAGAATGCTCGGTTGCGTGGCATTTTGGAACCTAACTAAACCTGGCTTTTTCTCAAAAAAACACTTCCTAGTGATATTCAGTTATTCTTGAAACATCCATTTTGTTTTTCAAACCTATGCTTACAAAGCACATTTACTTTTTTTGTTGTTTTCTTGCATCCAGTGCAAAACAAACTAAGCTTTTGCTTCAAGGATAATTTAACCTTCAGTTTAACAGCAGCAAATCATGTTAACAATATGCGGTTATTTAATTACACTTTCTTACATTTCATGCAGGTATCCACATTAAAATCCATGTACACTAATCAAACCGCTTTTCTTCATATCAAAACTATTTCAGGTTAGACGTTTAACGTCAGTTTAACTTTTCTATTAATATCTATTGAAAAATAAGATACCTTTTTAAACAGGATATTCCCACAATCACAAAAAAATGTCTCTGTGATTGATGAAAATCTTTGTATTTTACACATTAGTACAAATTTACAGTGCTTTGTTTCCTCTCTACTGTATCCGTAGTCTTCATTCGAAAAAACAGTCTAAGAAAACCTGCGTAGAAAACGCAACATAGATTTTATATGTGAGATCAATTATTTCCTCCTTTAGTTCTATTTTTCAATGAGCAAGACAATCCATTCTTCTTAAAATGATCGCTTCTATGAAGTACATTCGCCAGCTACAGATCAGATTGATGTGTAATGACTTAAAATATTAGGTATTTTGACATATCCCCCACGAAGTCATTTTCTGAAGCCGCAGAGGTTGCATTGGTTTCCATGGCAAAGTCTTGCAATACAGTAACATGGAAGTAATGCATCCATACCTGTTCCAGAAGATAACGTAAAGAAACGATCAGACAGAAACGAGGCGTTTATTCGTCAGTGTAATACGAAATTCCATTTGAACGAGACATAAAAAATAGAAGTATTGATCCTTCGGTATACGTAGTTTTGTTTGTGCACAAATGTCCCCATGAGAAACCGACTGCTGGGTTCCAGTCTCTTCCTTGCGAAGCATCACCACGTTCTCCCAGTCCAATTAATCTCACTCAGTTTGAGTACAAAACCACAGAAATTATGACGATTTCCAATAATTAATTTTAAGGGCAAAGTAAGCACTGGTTGTCCCATAAATGGTGTATTCATATATACACTCGAAGACTTACAGTACAATGGAGTTATGGTTAGAATTATTAGCTGCTGTTTAACTATAAACAGCGCTTCTCGTTTAAAAGATGCATTTAATCAGGTAGACGCATGCGGCCCTTAAATTCTCATTTGAAGGTTAAAAATACTTGCATAAAACAAAGCTTTCTTGATAGTATCCAAAAGAACCTCCAAATTAACAGTCTGTAATACTGGATTTAAGAAAGTGATTTCCCCAGCATCCCTTTCTTCTTTTTCTATTAAGTGTTACAAACACGGCGTGAGCTCATACCAGGTATCTCAAGAAGAACCAGAAAACATAGATAAGGATGCAAATCGGCAATTTGTATCCGCCTGCTAGGGACCGAGAAAACACCTTATCTCCTCAATTCTCCCCTTCGTTTCATTTGCTGTCAGCTGCCCCCTCGCTTCCATGTACGTTTTTTAAACCTTCGAATTAACCAAGCTGTTTGCATCCTCCCGATTCAATACATGAAATGCATATTTTTGCCTCCCCTTTTTCCTCCTTCTTCAGCGGAAAACACGTAATAACGTTCCCTCTTTACTTTCTCCCAGTCCAGCCTAGTTCTCGCTCCCTCCCTCTGCTACAGAGATACAGCGGCAGTGATACTCTCGTAACATTCAACACACGCAGAAGCGACAGTCAAAAAATACACAGCATAACAGCCACTGAAGTCAGTCCACATGCGTCACAAGATTTTTAGAACTATTTTTTTTTCTCCGAGACTTATAGCTTTAATGCTCGACGCTTAGAAGTCCCATCCCCGTTACTACTCGTTTGATTTTTCGGAGTGTGTTTACACAGCGTGTTTCCCTGTTTGTTCATTCCCTGTTGTCTGCTATGATCGTATTTCTTCTACAGTGCAAAGGAGAACTGTAACCCTGTAGGCGGCAGCAACAAAACGTTAAACCAGAAACCTATACCCAGTCAAGAGCCAAGGTAGCTGGCTACATATTTATAGATTTATTTGAATGAATAACTGACCAGGTGACAAGGTGCCTCGCAGCTTCTGGACCTTGGTTGCTACAGTATCTGCATGAAGTTTGTATATTATCCTTGTGTTTGCATGGGTTTCCCCTGGATGCTTCCATAGAAAATACACTTGTAGGTTAATTGCCTTTTGGGTGTGAGTGTTTGTATTTGTGTCCGTGTATCCTGTGATGGACTGGTGTGCTGTTCAAGGTATATTCCACCTTGTGCCCTTTACTTGCCAAAATTGGCTCCAGTTCCCTCACGCCCCTTAATTGGCAGCAGCAGTTAGAAAATGGAGGGATGGAATACTGTAACTGACCAAGGTTTAGTATAGTTTTTGTTGTTAATTCAAGTACTGTTTTGGTCACTTATACAGTATATTCACTTCCTAACAGTCAGTACATTATAATGTATATATTTATAATATCTCTATATATCTGCTTGTCTTCAATCTCTGTGTGCCACATTCATCTTTACTTTCAAATGCCTTAACGTAGTATTTTCTTATTTTTCATTGGGTAACTTTCTTCATAGTAAAACAAAATATCTCAAAAGGATGCAATTTAAATGTATACAGAGTATAAAAGACCTTTGGAATTTTTAAAACTATTGTGTATTTAATTATGCTCTGAGAGCATTGGATTGTAAATGGTCCAACATCAGCTACACTAGATAAGTGCTAATGGAGACAGTATTGAATATTCCACTGTACTGTGTAATAAACATCAAATCAATGTCTCGAGTACCTGACCTTTACAAAGCAAAGTGTAAATGAAAATTGTCATCCTCTTGAGCAAAGATTTTCCACTTTCATTAACCAAAGAGAATGTAAACATTTTTTTTAACATGGTATATATAGAAGGTTGTATAGCTCATGTGATGTTAAATGTAATCAACCTCTGAGTTGAAAAATAATTCCTTTTATAGAATTTAAAACAGTACAAGATTTTATTATATTATAGTATATTGTGAGGAGTTACCGTCTCAAAGTTGTTTGTTACTGGTATTGATTATGCTCTGGACACCATCTGTGTGGAGAGTGTGTGTTTTACCAGATGTTTTTTTTTTTAAGTCAAAAGACATGACTTCTTGGTTAAATGTCATCTCTGAATTGTCTCCCATATGTTTTTGTGCTTGTACAGTATGCACATTCTGCAATACAGGTGTGTTCCATTCAGAATGTATCCTGCCTTGCAAGCATTGTCTGCTGGGATAGACTGCCACTCACGACAACCCTGTATTGGACTAAGGTGTTTTTCAAAATGGCTGAATGGAAGTTATGTCAAGAGCAGCAGCTGAAAATGCGGGGGATTAAAATTCAAAACAAGGAATGTCCTTGTAAAAGCCTTGTAAAACTCAAAACAAAGAACACGCTCCTGTAATGCCACAGGTCACAGATGCACAAACTGGAGTGAAACAGGCATTTTTACTGTATAATGTATTCTGCTGCACACATCCATGTGAATTTCCCTTCTCCGAGATCCTTTGTACCACTATTCTGACCTTTACAATGATACAAAAATGCAAGATTATACAAAAACATCAGAATATTAATGCAATCAATAGGATGTAGGATGCAGGGGTTACCATTGCTGCCTTGCAGCACTAGAGCCCCGTATTCAGTTCCAGATATGCAGAGTTTGTATGTTCTCCATATGTTAATTTTTCTCCTGTTGCTCAGGTTTCCTCCCACTGTCCACATATATTCTGATAGGTTATTTGACTTCTGGGAAAATTGGCCCTAGACGAGTATGTGTGTCTGTTTGTGCTCTGTGATGGACTGGTTTCCTGTTGAGGGTTGTTTCCTGCCTTACAACCATTGCTTGCCGGAATAGGTACCCACTCCCCTGCAACAGTGAATTAAATGAAGTATTTAGAAAATAGATGGATGGTTAGTTTTAAAAGACATTGGAAACCTACTAGATTTAGAACCTCGGTGACTGGAGTAAGAACCCTTTGATCAGACCTTTTAATCTGTTTCTGCACTCATGTTACTTCAACAAATACACTGGTGCATGTATACTGTTGCCAAGAAATTTAACAAACAGAGCTCTCCTTATCTTACTCATTAAGTGGTTGTACCTTTATTTTTCTCTTGATGCTCTTAACATGTTACCAATTAATGACAACCATTGAATCACTCTTTGTTCAGCGGGGAGTAAATCACATACCCAAATGAAGAGATTTCTTAAGATACCAAAGCAGTTCACCAATCCTGTCCAACTTTTAAAAAGATTTTGGTGATTACCTACATTCACATAAGCAATATACTTTAAAGACAGTAGAAATGCTGTTGTTTGAAAAGCATAGTTCTTCAAATAATCGTGCATAACTCACATGATTTGCACTCAAAAGCCTTTGAAAAAACATAACACAGAGGTTGCACGCATTTATGTATACTGTTGTATTACATCAGCAATATAATTAACATAATAATTAAATATAAACTTACTTAGACTTTGAGGCATTTATACAGTAGGTGTCTGATTTATTATAGGGATACCTTAATTTAAACAATAAGTGACCCAGGTCTGGTCTTTAATGACTGCTGTCCTGTAGGTCTTACAAGTCTCTTTCAGTGTCCATATTATTAAGAAGAAATTCTTGTCACCGCAACTGGGTTATACTCTAGCACAGTGGTTCATAACTCTAGTACTTGAAGAACAATTTCTGCTAGTTTTCATGCCAGCTGACCTACTGTATATATAGCCAGTGCTAGTTGATGACTTCACTGATCCGGTTGCTTGATTATATATTTTTTAACTTGTCAGTTAAAAAATTGTCACTTGACCTCTCAGCCCTGAGTGTCAAATATATCCTTCTTGAAGTGTACTGTTTTCGACAACTTCTGCATACAGAATGATATGTTGTCTTGCTTCAAATTGCTTGTCTTATTTCTGATTAAATTACTTTTATTAGTTAATTAATAATGATCAGATACAGAAGAAAATGACAGTATCAGACACCCTGCAGTGGCTTTATTTTCCTTTTGCAAAGGTCCAGTTGGTTATATTTCAAGTAACACATAAATGTGGGCAGTTCTGAAACTCAGAGATTGGTACATTTAACTTTTTTAAGAGCTCAAAGTAAATGTATAAATATGACCCAGACAGAAAACTGAAACCAAGTATCCTGTGATTAAAAAATAAACTGTAGAAAAATCCAGAAGACAGAGTTGTCCTCCAGGTTTGGGAATAAATGTTCTGGCATAAAGAAGACTTTGTGTACTTCGCATTTTATTTCCAGCAGAGATTCTCAAAATCTTCCAAAAAAGTTTAACAGCCGCAGCCATTTTGAAAACAGACTAGTAATACAGAAAGATAAACCTTCACCTAGTTTTGGAGGAATAACTACACTTTTTATGCAATCCTAACTAACTTATAGGAAACTATTCCACCCTCCCAAATTCGTGCCCCACCCTAGGAAAAACAAAACACACTCTGTCAGCAACTTCCCTTAAACTCAACATGCTCGTTTAAAAAGTTTCTAGTGTTCTTCACACTATCTACGCCAGTACACCAGTACAACAATTTGGTCTCTTAGCTACCATTTGCCTCGCTTACATATACACTGAACCCAGACCTTCATTGATAGGACCTGTGCTCAAGTAACCCAGGAAATCTTGTAATTGACCCTAATTATCCTGTGGCCAGTTGGGTAAGGTAACTCCAGTCTCAGAGTTCTATAGCACACAGTACATCTGAGGATAGTTACATAGTAAATGACAATATTATATCTTTGATATACCCATAATTGATGACCTTTACCGTGTCTTTACCACATATTCAATCACGTTGTCTATGTACCTTTCACAGATGTCGGAAAGGACAAACCGCGGAATGGCAGGAGAGCGAAAATACCCTATGCGTAGCGACGAGACGGGGGTTAGCCCAGGCTCAACTGTTCAGGAAATGCCGTATAGAAACCTATGCCCTCAGGTAGCAGACGTGGGGTGACCTGGTGCTAGGCGGGTCTCAGGACATCCGAACGTCAATGCTGAGCGAAGGCAAATGAAAGACCCAGAAATATATAGCCCCAGAGAGAGAAACACCGGAAGGACAGCAAAGCACCAGAAACCAGAGACAGGACAGAGAAGGATTGCCCTCTGGCTACAGAGGGCATGACGTACCCAAATACATAATCTTTTAGGCCTTTTTAGGTTACTTTGTATCTCTTTGATTGCAGACTTGTTGGCACTGTGTTGGAACTATCTACAGTACTGTATATCACTATTTCTTCTCCTAGAACATTATATCATTTATATGGAACTTTTGACCATAAAATCCATGGCGCCAGTTGTGGGAAGGTAAAGACATGACATCTTATATCTAAGCACAGTCAAAGACATGTTCCATGGGGGTTCAGCTGTAGCTTCGTAGCTGAATTTTATGGGTCATTAAGAAGAAACATGAAGGGGCATAGTTCTGATCATTGATTAGTGGGGGGTCTTTGTGTGGGAATGGGAAAATGTCATTTTCTTCTTTTTTTTCCTGTTGTGTTTTTTTAATTAAATAAAATGATTTAAAAAGTAAATGATCAGTATTCCTTTCATGGTAATTAAAATGAAGAAAGCAATTAACAATTCAATACATACAGTATATTTTAAGGAACAGATGAGTGTTAACAGATTTTTGATTCTCCAGTCCATGAAACTATAACTCCATTCCAAAGATGGATTTTAAATGAAAATGTAATTTTATTTTCAATGCTTATCTTACATCTTATATTTCTATATATTAATAGTGGTAGTATACTATACCAACATGTTTCATCTCCTGTGTTTGGCAAGGCATTGCTGGCTTGAGCGCTGGGGCCCCAGTTTCAAATTCAGACCTTTCATCTCTGTGGAGTTTGTATGTTCTCCCCGTGTTCACACAGATTTCCTCCAGGTGCTCTGGTTTCCTTCCACAGTCCAAAGACATGCTGGAACGTTAATTGGCATCAGTGATAACTGGACCTATGTGTGAGTGTGTGCGTACCTGTGTTTGTGTCTGTGTGTCTGTCCTGCGATGACTGGTGTCTTGTCCAGGATACATCTGGCCTTGCGCCCGTTGCTTGCCAGGATAGGCTCCAGCACCCCATGACCCTGAATTGAGTTAGAAAATGGATAAATGGGTGATTGGCAAGGTTATGGCACAACTATGATGATTTTTCAATATAATTTGGATCACTGAACCTTTGCAACTTCTGTCAAGGTCTGTCAAGAAACTTTAATTCTCTTATTCTACTATTAAGATTCTCCAAAAGCAGCCTCTGCCTTATTATGTCAATGGTCTTTTTTTCAAAAAGGGCAGCAGTTCTAATGAAAATGGTGCTAAAACCTACAGTATTTTGCCATGGAATGCAAAGGTTTACAGAAATAAATATGTCTTATAATAAAATGATTTATTATTAGACATAATGTATATAAAAAACAAGTATTTCAACTTACTGACAGTTCTCAGATGGTAGTTAGAGATCCTATGACTAATACATATTTATAAGTAATGGTTAATTCCTTACTGGAAAGTAAAAACTGTGTTCTTCTTTTCCAGTCAACACATGCTGACACAGCTATGCACTTGAACCTCACTCATAGATATTGTGACTCAGGTGAGGGCACAGATAGAGAATTTATGCTGAGTTGTACCCACGCTGTCAAAACGGTTCTGGCTTCATGATTTAAATGATGGTTTAAGGAAGACAAGAAAGTCTCTTTATATTGGAGCAAACATCTCATTGTAAGCACCACTAATGCCTGATTTCATGTCAGAGGAAGCTGAGTATTCTGTTACACTGGAATGAGAGAGCAAGCTGAAAGAGAAAGACAGAGCTGTGCAGAGCCAACCTCAGATACACAACAGTTGAACCAAACAGCCATGGTTGCCATGGGTTTTTTGACCATTTAAAAGTTATTCATGCTGTGGTGGGTCCAATATTGAACACTCCTTCCCAGCAAAATCAAAGATGGTTTCCAAATACATAGATTTTTACAAAAAAAAATAATTTACCTATTTTCTTATTTACCAATACATCTCCGGAAGCTTTCTGTTTCTCTCTGGTGTGGATCACTCCACTATCCCATTCTGTAGATGCCCCACAGGAGTCGGAATACTTTGTATGTTTTGTAAGTGTACTAAGAAACTGTACACATATAGTCCAAAACAAAAAATGTGATTGATGAAGACTATGAAAGACTGAGCCAGAATTTAAGAGAAGTAGAATGTAATAAGGTGGATATGGAATACATGGAGAATCGATAACAACAGCATAAACATACTCTTATTTTGCTTGAAGTTACAATCATTTATTTCAAATAAATACAAGGCAGAATGCAGAGGTCTAAATTGGTAAATGAATAAATCAATAAAAATATAAAGAGAAAGAAAGCAAGTTAATAAACAGCTGGATTAGTGCTTTCCAAAAGCAGAGTTAGAGATAGCTGCCTTGAAGTACAGTGTGGTGCCCCCTCTCAAGCAAATGGACTTTAGAAGCTGTAATGAAAATGGGACCCAAGAGACTTGTTATACCAAATACCAAATATATTACCACATAGAAGGCATGGCACCAATAGCTTTTAAAACTGTTGCAGTCGCGCCAGTGCCTACAAAATCTGACTTGGAATAATCTGCTTAAATATTTGGCCAATATCTAACTTGTTTTTCCTTGTGAACATATCATGACATGCTGTAATGGGAAAAATGACTCATATATTGATGTTTTTAAGGACTGATTGCTCTCGCTGTACTTGCAAGAGCCTTTAAAATTACACTTTAGTCACTATACGTTCAGCATTTGGCTGCTAGAATCCTGACAATTGATCACATTACTCCTTTTTGGATTCTTAAAATCCCTCTGCTTACTATCAAGTATCTACATAGCATGATGCCCTAGTATTTAGCTGTTACAGTACAGTATATTATCTTGGTTCTGTCCTCCACATTACATTAATTCAGCTGATTCTACTTTACTATGTAAAAGTTATTTGCAATGAACCTAGCATCTTAATTTAACTCAATGTTAGTCTGTAGACTAAGAGTTTGTCAACCCAAAATAGCAGATTATATTAAAGTATACTAAAACAATGGAATATGTTAGTCTAATCCTTGATTTTTAGGATGAGGAGTTTTAGCATTATACTTAGTTGAACAAATGAGAGAAATCCCAAAATATACGCACAATTCTTATACAGCTATTAATAACTAATAATTCATGTACTGTGGCAAAATTGTAGATATGAAATTAAATTAATATTGTTACTCTGATATGTTTTCATTGTCATGTTTTTCTAAATAGGCTACTACAACAATATCCATTGATACCTTGCAGCCTGGTATTGATGCTCACATACAGTACTGTAGCTTCTCTGCCTAACCTTTTTAAAAGCATCTGATGCTTCTTTCACAAATAACACTGTAACTAAGAAACGGCACTGCTTGTGACATAAACAGGAAAAATATTATCTGCATCACTGTTCGTATACTCACTTTAGGGCTAATCAGAGTCAATAAATCATGTACAAAGTTCTGAGCATGTCACTATGACAAAAAAAACTAGTACTGTATGCTCCAGGACGATTGTAATATTATGTACTATAAACATAGTATACTTTATATTAATATATGATTCTGTGGGGAGAAAATACATCATAATAAATACATTTAGGCCTATGCAGATGCCAGAAGAAAATTCACGCAAACACCCCTGAAACAGTTATAATGTTTTGCAGAGTCTTAGGAAGAAGGTCTGTCACCATACTTAGGATGGTCATATGTGTATTTTAATAGTAAATAGAACCAAGAGGGAGAGAGATAGTGCAGAGATACAGTGAAACTGGGAGCATTCAGCTGGCAGGAATTAGCACATCTGTACCCTGACAGACCCTTCATCATTTTGAAAAAAATGCATACAGAGAAAAAGTAAAATTTAATAAGAACATTTTTCTTTGGAAAGGAAGGAAGACTTAAATGTGTCTTCTAGGTGAGGTTTAGTGAAAGCCCTTTCAAACAAAAGTATAAAGTACTCAAACAGCAAAAAATTTGTTAAAACAATTTAAAGAAAAATGAAGAGATTACATGGGTGTAAGTGTAACAGAATGTTTGGCTTCTAAATTATTTGTTTATGCTTTTTTGTTCAAGATGAGATCTCCTCTAACTGACTAACTTGTTAGATTTTTTTCTATTCTATGCAGTGAATACTCTTATTGGCCTAATTTTCTTACTTCCCCCCCAAAACAAATCAAAATGTAATCCAATTCTTCACATAGCCTGTACAGGGACATTTATCATAAATAAAAGCAAATGACATACAATGTTGTGATAGGTTTTCAGCCCCTTCCAATGATTTACCATTTGCCTTTGCAACCCTCCTAAATTTTCTAAAGTTAATTGCACTATTCAAGCATGCAGAGTTGGAAGAGATTTAACCAAAATGTATCGAAGCTACAATTGTTGCCAAAGATGCCTCCACCAAGTATACTGGAAGTGAATACTTAGTTCAGTTTGTTTTTGATTTGTCTTTACAGTTCTTACTGGCTTTAAACTTCTTTCACCTGTACAAGAGCTCAGTCTGAACATTCAAGATTCTATTCTAAAACATTCAGTTAAATAATTTGTATATATCATTTGTAATGCAACAATGAGACATTTTTTATGATGGGGTGAATACTTTTGCAAGGCACTGCATGGAAAGAAACTAAAATTTGTATTGTAATTAACAGAATTTATTTGTTTTCAATGCCTCTCAATACCTAAATATATAGATTCAGAATGTATTTTTCCCTTTTAGGGCAGCATAGTGGTTTGGTAGTTACCACTGTCCCCTCACAGCTTTTGGACAGTGGGTTTAATTATACAAAAACAGTGCCTTAAGCTTTGCACTTCAAATAGCTTTGATACATCACATCCATTCCAGCAGTCTTCCATACCTGAGAATAGCATGGCACAGTGATATTCCAGATGAAAGTGTCCGTGAGGTTGTCATCTTACAAAACATCTATACAGTATAAACATGCAGCTCCATAATAGGTTTTGACATTAAGGCACTGATAAAAGCATGGGACAATACAGCATTCACAGGCAGTAATTTCTGTTTGAAACATAAAAATGTTGTAGCACTTAAGTGCTGGTAGGTTCTGAAGAATGACAAGATATTAGGCAAGGACAATGATCGCTCAAAATTCTGTCTTCAGTTAGTACACACCTGCAGGAATATAAACTCCTATTCAGATTCAAAGAACAGAGTATCACAGATTGGCCCTAGATCCAGCAAAGCACACAGTGTCAAATGGTACACAACAACAAAACAGTGCCAGTCAAGGAAGTGACATAAGAAATAAAGAACTTTCTAATCTATCTCTGCCATCTGGTGGACAATTTTGCTAAGTCACAAGGCAATTTGAAATATAACAGGGATGCCACAGCTTCCTATATTGTTGCCATAACATCTCACAACACAGGTTAGAAATCTGTTGTCCAGTACTCTGCTCTGCAAACAGGACGATAAAAGGATTTGATTTCTAAAAGAACAGTTTATTTTTCTTCAGAAATGAAAAAATAATAAGAAAAAAGGATTGTGAAACAAAATCCAAAAAGGAAGGAACATTTGGAGGAAAGGTCCATTCAACCACTACAAAAAAAGCGCTTCCAAGAAAGACCAAATAGAAAGTTGTTTTGCGTACTCTGGAAAAAGAAAAATGTTTCTCTCAGTGATGATGAATTTCTCGATCCCATCCTTGACGGACTGCCTGTTACAGATTGTGTTTTCACTCATTTAACAAGCAACAATGGCCAAAAATGGACATACCTTCTCTTTACCATTTAAACCAGGTGTGTCAAACTCCTGCAGGGTTTGACACAAACTCCTGGAGGGTCTAGTGTCTTCAGTTCCACTTGAGCTCCCATTTACACAGTTGATATAATTATCAATTGACTGCATAACTGTAGTACTTTTAACCTGGTACTGAGGTGTTTTATAGGTCACACTGAATGTAATAATTGATTAACTGCGTAACTGTAGTAGCTTTAACCTGGATCTGAGATATAGATAGGTTACACTCTCTTGTCTGATGTTTTGAGTAACAGTAAAATACCTAAGTAAACAGATTATTATTCTGTACATGTGTAGGTTGGAAAATAATTTGTTTATTTAACAACACAGAATGACATAGAAGCTTTAAGACACTAGATCTCCTGTGACTGTGTTTTCCACCCAATTATTTAACGTGCAGTGCACTGTTCAACTCAATTATTTCAATTATTCTTAGTCTCATTTCAATTCAACTGCTCTCTCCATCAAACATCAGATCTTCACTTACAACCACTATCATCTCCTGATCACTAATGTCTCCTGCCTGATCCTTTTTGGCCAGGGATACTTCTTTATAACCTAAACTGCTATGTTATTTATCATATCCAAACACATCAGCAGCCAAAGTGTTGTTTTTTTTTTCCTCATTTGTTTTGCCCTCAAGGGCATGCCCATGTGTCTGTAGATGGTAAGACAGAAGCTGAACTCTGGATTCCACCTGTGCCATCTAGACCGTTCTCCTTCAGGTGTGGGGAAGAAATATGAGGCTATCTTGCCAAGCAATGCCTTCTCCCCTCCAGGTGCTCAATAAGGCTTTTCAGTTTCTTAACACTGTTTTACTCTTGTGAAACCCGAGTGCTATATTTACTCTCTTTTTCCAAACAACCACTTTATCACTGTCTTGATAGGGTAAATATTTATATATGAAAATGAACACACCAAAGCTAAATTATATTTTGCTGATACTACCAATTGGAATTCCAATAAAATATAAGGAAAATAAAACATAAGAATGAAATAGGTTTTGAGTACATTTTGCCTGATGAAGCATTTGATTTTATAATCTGAATGGTGCGCTTTAGAAATTCACTTCAGTTACAATGTAAATTCCCCATAAAAATAAAAAGGTGAAAATACATTTTATTTAAAAATCTACAAAAGTGTTAATTCATATTTCAGTTAGTAACAGATTCTGTAAGAAAATAAATATTAAAAACAACATAATTCAATGTACACGCAATTGTTTTAAGATTAACAAATGAGGGGCGCTTTTATCACAACATTACGGTAATACTTCACAGCATATTCCGGTATGTGTTTTCCTTCCTGTGACATAGGGCTCCCATATAGGGCAAGCTGCTGACGTGTAGGTAGGGAAGTAACTCTTCCACAAAAAGGTTTCCGCATCGTGTACCGTGGGTGACAGTCCATGGGATGAGTGTGAATCTGGGTTTAATGAAGAAGTCCGGACCAATTCAGGAGAGTAGTACAAAAACCAGTGGAGACTGTTATTAATTTCAAGTTTGTTCCATAGCGTCTGGTGGAGTCTATTCAATCATTGCCATGTGATAGTAGATTCTGCATTCATATTCGTGTTAATGAGGTACAGTAAATTTTGTATAAACACTATGTATTCCTTAAATCCTTAATGTGAAAATACGTTTTTAAGAACACGAGAAACTCAATTAGCTATTATAAGACATTTAATATCTGATCATGGAGTTAATTGTAAGATACGTGTTTTAATTATATTTGTGTATCAGAATAAAAAGCATTTCAGATACCGCATTTCCTGAGATAGGCAGCACATCTTTGAATTGGCTGATGTACATTAGAAATTTTATGGGACTTGTTTTGGTCTTTCTGATTGTTTACAGAATTAATCTATTATCATATATATTTCCATTCTACAGTAAGTGAATGGCAAGTACGTTAAATTGGGCACGTCGGTTTGGATAACAACTACGGTATTTTGAATCTTTTTGGTAAACATTTATGGAATAGTTTAATCGTCAAACCATAAACCTCAAGAAACAAGCTGTCTTTAGTTGTTAAAAGGAACCAGAAGAGGACGTTAATACCAAGATGTAGGTCACAATATTTACTTCGTTCATACACTGTATGATACAGAAAATTGTTTCCCCTCGTATTTTAGAACAGTGGTTCTCAATCGTGGTCTTGAGGGACAGCTGTGAAATGATTTTCGGTCTAATTTGACCGGTTACTATTGAAGTTATTGATTTTCTTATTTAGACTTTTATTCTGCACTCAATCCTTGAAACTTAAACATTCAGAAATATACTTAGCCTCTCGTCAGCTTTCAAACAAAGACTTTTATGCCTTATTCCTGAATTAAAAGCACTTAGTAGGTGATCAAGTTATAGTTAGCGGGTAGGTTGAAAGATAATTTAGCAGTTGCTCCCAATAATGTGTTTTTTCCCCTTCTGTTGAACTCCAATGTGTTTAATCATTTCTTCTAATATACGCAACTGGGGTTAGTTCTGGAACCACAGAATTGGTGCGAGATTAATAACAATTTTGAATCCCATACAACTTTTAGTATCTGGAAGAAGAAATTAAGAGTTGAAATTGAAAACTGAAATCAATTTGGCTGTGATTAAGAACTTGGCTGGTGCACAAACAAGATAACTGAGAACCGCTGTTATAAAGTATGGATCTGCTGGATTAAACAGATTAATTGATTTTATTATATTTGATTTTTTTATGAACATGACATTTGATATTCTTTGTTTGAAATAAGACAGGGACTGGGAAGTTTGTTTTCCAATCTTTTTCTCATTACACATTTAAAAAAGGAAAATGCAAGGTGCTAAGAATAAAAGCTTGTATGTGATCCTTGGGGCCCTGTTAATGAACACAGGACCTGTGAAGGAAAAAAAATGGAAATGATACTTTATAGACTGTTTCACCCCTGAGAAATGTTATGTACAAGAATGAAGGCCGGTTTGTTGTTCTACACCTCTTAGTGGTCCTAACCTAATGTTGTCATGCTGGTTATCTTATAATGCTTTTCAGCTTGGGTGAGGGAAGGTGAAAGGTGTTGAGTAACCACAGAATTTAAACCAGTGATTGTAGTTTTTTCTGTTCTAGCACTAGGCCTCTGTATGGTGTAGGTGGAGTAAAATGACCCACAGGAAGGCACTGGTAGATCTTGATTACTACTGTTCTGTGCATTTATGGCGACACTATTGCAGTCTAGGAGAAGAGTACTTTTGTTTACCCTTCATCTAAAAGAACAGTAGTCTTGACCCCTACTTATTACAAAGACCATTATGTATTTTGCCAGGTTTTCAAGCTAAGGTTTGGTGATACCATTTGTCTGCTGATGGTGCTGTTTTAAACTTTCAGCTTCAGAAGAGCTGGGAAGGTGTTTTTGTCTTTTGGAGAAACTGTTTTTCTTCATTTTGTGGAATATAATGGAATTCACAGCCTGGAGAAGGAAAAATGAGTAAACGGCTAAACCATGCATATCATAGTTGAGCACGGCTGCTAGGTGAAAGATCGCAGTTTTATTGGTTTCATCTGGGAAGCAGAAAATATCAAGATATGGAACCTCACAACACTACTCAGAAAAAATATATATAACACGTAAGATAGTGTAGTTGATTGCAATACTCGTCAATGACTTTTATTAGAGGTAGAGGTTTGTTATACACTACAATAAACAAGGTATTGTTTGTATTTTGCAGTTTGGAGGAGTGAACAATGGGGAAGTATAAGGTTCCAGACCTGTATCGTGCCCCCTTTCCGCTGTACACAGTGCGTGTGCATCGAGACACTGGATTGGTCATCACTGCAGGGGGAGGCGGAGCTTCTAAAACAGGCATTAAGAATGGAGTGGTGAGACTTGTTTTACAAAAACTCAATTGCCTTGCAAATAAAATGTGTTTTCCACCTCACCTTTACTTTTTCTACAGCCTTATGTAAGTTTTTAGTGATGGTCCCTTGCAAAAGTTTTCACCACTTTCCAATTATGTAATTATTTTATAGGATTAGATATACACATTTTTTAAAGTTTTTTGGATGCCTTTTTAGTTGCTTCCTTGTGTTGTCAAGCAGATGTTTCAACACAAACACCTGTGCCATTTTTGATAAATAGCCTTTTTATGTCAGCATTTCCCAATTTATATTTATATTTGCTTTAACTACCTGCATGTGAAACCCTCTACTTGTCTACATTAAATGTTAAAAAAATATTTTCTAAAATCTTTTTTGAATTCCATTGACAGGTTCTACAATGTTTGCTATTCCTCCTAATTTGGTATTATCTGTAAACTTAACTGCTTCACTTACTATACCACAATCTTGATCAGTGGTTCTCAAACTTTTTGGACCAAGTACCACCCCTAATCCAACCAAAGCATCCAAGTACCACCTACAAGTCATCTTCTCATAGGAACCCCAGAAATTCTCAATGACCATAATAAGCGCGCGTGCACACACTCACACATACATATAATAAATATTATAATAATAAACTTAATTTGATATAGCGCCTTTAAAGGTGGCTTCTCAAAGTGTTTTACAGAAAAAAAAACATTAACAACAACTAATAAAAAAGCACCATTTCAGTGAGAGGGGTGAGCCTGTTCAGTTGAGCAAAGCAGATGTGAATTAATTTTTGGAGCCTTGATACAATTCACAACGGAGTCTAACATTAAATCGTCAGGCATTTTCTTGACGGCAAAGATCTTGCGGTGGATGTTGTAATGCGTACGTTAATTTCTGGAGCAACCATGCATCTAATTCGTGCAACTACACCGTTATGTCGGCTTGTCATTGCTCTAGCACCGTCTGTACAAACTCTGACGCATTTTATCCAGTCGAGGCCATTCTCTTCGATAAATTCATTCAGGAGCTGAAATATGTGCTCTCCTGTAGTTCCTGTTGGTAGCGGTTTACAGAACAGAAAGTCTTCATGGGACATGCCCTCAAACTCGTATCTAACGTAAACGAGCAAATTGGCCAAATCGACTACAGACTCATCTAATTGGAGTGAAAAACATCTGCTCATCTCAACGCGCTCTATCAGTGTACTTTTGATATAATCCTTCATTTCAATAATTCTATGAATGACTGTCTTTCAGGGGGAGGGGGGCAGCAGGTTGAGCTGTTTAGTAGCTTTTTCTCTACACATAATACGTGTCAGCTCTTTTGCCAACGGTAAATAAGGTTTTTCAAAAATAGTGTAGCTTACCTGCTTAAGCAATCCGCAAGCTTGCATTTTTCCGCGTTTCCGTTTTTATTTCCGTATTTATTTAAAGTTTTTATTTCATGCGCATGGGAGCGAAACACAGAGACGCTCGGTGTATTTTTCTCAAATTAGAACAGTTCTTAAATATTTTTCTGTTATCACGCTTTCGTGTGCTCACAAGATTACCTGCGTTCGTAGCACGTATTTTTATGCATTCCTGTGTTCCAAAATCACGCACATTCTCCTTTCTCCCTATTTGCTGGAGATACAGTAGATTTTTTTAAATACAATTGGTCATTTGCATCCGTAGCACGCATTCCTATAGAGTGGTATAGAATTACAGAGTATCTCTTGTGTCCACTGAACTATTAGCGCGCACTGTATCGTAGTACGTAGGCTGCGTATTCCACACGTATTAAAATACAAAATATGAAAACCCGTCCCGATTTTTCTGTGCACACAACACAGTTCCAGGGTCATTTGGCGTACCACTTGGCGGCACTCCACGTACCACTGCCGGTACGCGTACCACAGTTTGAGAACCACTGATCTAGATCATTGAAATAAATGAAGAGCAGTAGTGGTTCTACTCCAGTTCTCTGTGGGATGGCACTAATCCTGCGACTCTAATTTGTGTATTCATCTCCTTATCTGTACTCTGTGTTTTATATTTAACCAGTTCTCAATCCAAAAACTTGCATTTCCTTGAATGCCTACCATCTGCAATTTGATAATTAATAATTTGAGAAATTATTACAATTCTTCTGAAAATTGTGCATATATAGATACTTTATTGATCCCATGAGGGAAATTGCAGTGCAACAGCAGCTTAGCACAGTATTACGAAATACAACAATACAATACATACAATACCGTCAGTACAGTCAGCGAGAAGTGCACTAAAAAAAAAGTTGCTCACAGTACAGAATATACAAAAAAAGTATTAAAAAAAAGTTGTATTGCACATTATAAGTATAAAAATATATTTTTGCATCATAGCTAACAAAACTCATAAATAACAAGACTGTAAAATGCCTTTGTAAATATCAGTCAGTGAAATAAAAATGCTTAAAAATTAAAGTACACACCTTCCTTCTGGGATCTGGGGTGAACTGGGATAATCTTGTTTCATTAAAGATGATCTTGCAACATTTGTTTTCTGTCTTCTCAGCATTTTCTGCGGGTGGAATTGGTGGAAGGGCAGTTCAGTGCTTCTCTTGCACACTCCTTTGATACCGACCCCCGTGCAACCATGAACCTGGCACTAGGGGGCAATGTCATTGCAGCTGGACAAGACACCAGCTGCCAGCTTCTACGCTTCAGAGAGTGCTCTGACAAACCAGAAGCTAAACCACCAGGAAAAGGAGGTGAGGTACTTTTCAGTCTTGACAGTGAGGGGAGACTCAGAACTTTGAAAGAGTTCATTTACATAAACATAAATAATATCACAGAAAGTCTTGAATCAAAACCAGTCTTTATCTAAATATCCAATAGGGTCATAGTAATCAATTCCATGCCTCCTGAAACTTAATGATGTATGAATTAAAAAACGAGTAATTAAGGAATAAGGAGTGTGAAAAAGTAGACAAACCCCCAGTTTCATCGCTCAATTAGGGGAAAAATTAAAACCATGTGTTTAAAGAATTAGGTAGGTCTTAGGGGGCTGCGTTTAGAAGAACATACCCTATATAAAGATCATAAACGCTGTGCGCTTGGTCTTTACCATACAGGTGTGTTGAAACAAGTCATGTCATGATATGAGGACATCTCGGAGAACCCCTGAAAATGAGTTATTGATGCTAATCATTTTGGAAAGGTTTACAAAACTATTTCTGTGTGGGACCAATCCACTGTCAGAGAGATACAAAAGTCTGTAAAAGGAGAAATGTACTCCCTCTCAGAAGTTCACCAAAGAGCACATAAGTGATCCACAAAGCCCCTAGACCAGTGTTCTCCAGACGGATGAGTCAAAGGTAGAACTCTTTGGCCTCGGTGAGAAACATCATGTCTGGTGAAAGCCAAACGCTGATTTTGAAGAGAAGAAACTCATCCCAGCTCTTAAGCATAGTGGAGAGAGTGTGGTGGCTTGGGGCTATTTTACTGCAACAGGACAGCAAGCCATCATTGACACAACCATGGCTTCTGTATTGTTTCAGACAGTTCTAGAGGATTCTGTGACCTGAATCGGAACCAAAAGTCTGTCTGTGATCCTAAATATCACTGACTACAAAAAAGCAGATCTACAAAAGAATGGCTGCAAAAGAAATTGTTTTACAATGGCCTAATTACAGGCCAGATCTTAAACCCCACTGAAATGTTGTGACAGGTCAGGAGTGTGTTGTCCCTGCGAGGTGTCCTTCAAATGTTACAGAGATGAAGGAGGAATGGGTCAAAATTCCTCAAAACGGATGCAAATCAATGATTAGAAGCAACTTTTAATAGCAGTCATTGCTGGTCTAGGGAGTTCTAGAAGTTAAAGGCTCACATTTTTTTCCATAGTTAAATAAAATATTGGAATGGTATACAATTATTAAAGATTAAAGATTTAATAACATTTTCAATTTTAAATATGTAAAATATGTGGAAATCCTAAGGAGTTTGCAAACCTTTTTTGGCACTGAGTTTATGTGTGTTTGGCTGAATGTTTTTCTTTAGTTGGTTGATGAATTGACAGTGAATACCCTGCCAAGCTCTCATTTCAGTCTTCTGCAAGCAGTGTTCTTACAGTGTATTTCTTTATTGAGCCTTGGCATTATTACACTGGCATTATATCCAGCAAGAATGTGGCCATTTAATGTATGTTTTATTTTTAGAAGGCAAAGAAGAATGCAGCAGCATCTGAAAGCCATATTTTTGTGCATCTCATAATATACTTACACAAGTATAATTGTTTACTGTTGTGTAATTAAAACTCTACAATTACAGTATAATCCTCAATTTGTTCGGGCCAGGTCTGTTTTGAACATTTGTACTTGTACAGTACAGTGTGTACAGTGTAAGTGCATGATATATTTTATGCTTTCTGTCATTTTCAGGGGGTGATGGACGGGGAGCACACAGGAGGAAGGTTCAAGCTGGGAGCGACAGCACCCCAGGAATGCACGATGACTCCCCTCAGATCACTGTGGAGACCCTGGGGGAGGTACAGACGGACTTCAGCCCAGACGGCCTTCAGAAATGTGTGCAGTTCAGTGTAGATCATAGCCTGCTTGTGACGGGTGGAGCTGATGGACATGTGCGAGTATGGGAGGTGAGACAAAGGGCTTATCTTCATAATTTTTCTCAATACTGCTTTGTGCAAATGCTGATCTTCCTGGACAGTTATTTTCTGAACCATCATACATTAGTTCAGTTCAACTTTTAAATTCCAAATTAGACATCATAATATTCAGAGTAACTTCCATCCATCCATTGACTAAACGCCTCATCCAATTCAGGGTCGCAGGGGAGCTGTAGTCTATTCTGACAAGCAACAAGCTCAAGACACCATACACCCTGGACAGGATACCAGTCTACTGCAGGCCACACGCAGACACATACTCACACCAGAGCCAAATTTTCCCAGAAGCCAATTGACCTACTAAAGTATGTCTTTGGACTGAGGAAGGAAATCCATGACAAGAATATACAAACTCCGCACAGATAGCACCCAGGTCCAGAATTTAACCCAGGGCCCCAGTGCTGCAAGGCAATAATGCTAACCACTGTGCCACTGAACCACCCCTCTTCAGAGTAACTTAAATTGTGTTAAATGGCACAATGATAACCAGGTGTGTTTTACCTTTTTCATGCAATGATTTTAAATCTTAACATAAGATAGATAGATACTTTATTGATCCTGTGAGGGAAATTGCAGAAATAGATTTATATTAATAGCCATCAACAGAAACTGAGTGGAGCACTGTGCTAAAACAACATTTTGTAATATCTCTGGCAGATCAGTTTAGTATTTAGGTAGTTTTGTTCTGTTAGCATAATTCTAATCAGGGTCATGGTCTTTCTAGCTTGTAAATAACAGCTTTTAGAGTAGACCATTATTTATACTATTTATATGAACAACAGAACTGAAGCTGATTGCAGTATATACCCACATGTATTGGAGATTTCTTTTAAAGTGTGTACAGGTGTATATGAAACTTGTGATTTTTTAAATGTTATTAATTTATAAAGCATACGTGATAATAAGAGAACATACATTTAATTTTATGGTCGGCAAAAATAGATTTTAATACCCTTTGGTAAGGGATTGCATTGTTGTCTGGTACAGTATTAAAAATTTAATTTTAAAATGGTAAATGCAAAGGTTTTTGTTCTTCCAATTGATCCATAACAGTTTATTGGTGATGTTCACTTAGGAAAGTATTTTTTTTTCCACTAATGAGAAGTATTGGTTCTTCAAAATTATAGTTTGGCTGAAGTTCTTCTGTTCTTTACCATAGTTCCCTGCTATGAAAAAGAAGCTAGATTTCAAAGCGCATGATGGAGAGATTGAAGATTTAGACATCATCCAGGACAGCAAGGTAATAGCATAAGAAGGTTATTTAAAAGAACAGAATTCAAAACATGAAAAGCAGTACTTGGATATTCTGATACAATTCATGTTTTATTGTTGCTGTTAATAAAGCAAGTATTGGGGCAAATTGAGTCACTTTTGGAAATTTTTTGTCTTATTGGTTTTAATTTCCAAGTTTAAAAGTGGCTTTCCAAAACAAAAATTAAAAAACAATTTATTAAGTCTCCACGTTTGCACTCAACAATATATCCAATACTTGCAAAGGATGGAAAATGCCAGATGTTTCCTCTAAGCTGCATTTTCAAGAAATAGCTTTTGCTTTACGGGGAGCAGAATTAGTCTCTTAGCTGTAGTACACGTTGTATCTTCCTCCTTTTTTACTTTCATGGATATAATTGAAACACATGTCAAAAAGTTGTTTAAATGAAACAATCCAATTTTGTCTAAAATATCCATGAGCCTACCTACAGCTCACATGTATTTTTGCTTTTTTACATAATGTAATGTAGTCAGTAGTAAAGGTTAGTGAAAACAAGCATTGCCTAATGTGAATGTCCCTGGAATTCCTTTAGACCAAAAAATTATTAAAACCAGGAAATTAGCAAAAAACCCTTGGTTTAGATTTAGGGGGTTTGAGATTATTCAGATATGAGTGCTGAATATATTAGCACTCTTATTTGATGAAAGTTTCACTGTTTAATTACTACAGGAAGACGTTTGGCAGTTTCCATACTGTAAGCTTAGTCTTTAAATGAGCTTTGCATGTAGTGTAAGAAACATAAATCACAAAAAATACCTTACTCTTGCTGGTTGAGGTTACTAGAAAACGACTGCTAGTTTTCCACCTGCTATTGTACAATGCTGATCACATTTCTTAGGGTCTAAAGATGTAGGGCTGTTTTCTGGTTTGAAGAACTTCATACTGTAGCTTAAGAAGCCTCCACAGCCGAAACGTTGTGTTCTTTTCAACAAGAAATCTTTGCTTGTTCCTTATTTTCTGGTTTGCTTTTCGTACCAAGGAGCACCAGTTGCATCATGTTTTAAAATGTCACAATTTCTTTGACAGCAGATAGTGACGGTGGGACGGGATTTTAAATGCTGTGTATGGCAGAATGACCAGCTGGCAACAGCGCTGCGCTGGAATGAAAATATGCCCAACATCCCTGAAAAGATGTATCGGTACCAAGCATGCAGGCAAGATCTGTGGCTCTTTGTTAAGCCTTTTGTCACTTGCTCTTCCTTAGTTCCTGCTGGTGCAGGTGCTCTTCCTTTATTGACACATTGCATCTCCCCCACACTTTCCAGTTAACAACTTCTTTGTTAGCTATAGAATTCTGCAATTCTGACCATGGACATTCGTTTCCTAATTGTTTTATTCCTACAGATTATATTCTCCTCCAACTCATGACTCATTAAATCTGTTTTAAATTTTTTCTGGTAAACATTGACAAAATCTATAGAGGAAAATGCCTGGAAAATAGAGAACAATGTTCTTCAATTATTGTTCTTCACCTGCAATGATTAAAGAACAGGTCAAAACACAGGACACAGGTCAAAACTGTAATTAAAAACATTAAGAAGCACCTCTTCAGTTTTCCTATTAAAGACATTATATAAATAGCAGATTTCATAGTGGATTTGGAAATATGTACCAAGTTCTAACTTTCAAAACATTGCATTTTTTAAATAGTAAAGAGGTGGCAAACGATGGTTTGTCATTTTATCCAACCATGTACTGTATGCTTACCACATTTTTTGTAATTTTTCAGGTGTTTTTCAGCAGATCACATTGAACTATTAGCACAAGATTACAGTAGGCTGGTGAAAAAAACACCAGCCAAAAAATATGAAAGATTTACTTAAAATACATTTTACAAAGACTACTGTTTTATGTTGGATAGTTTTTTCACAGCTATCACATTCATGTTTGCATTCGGGTTAGTAGTGTCTTTAGTTCAGGCAGGCACTTTTTTAAAGAGTATCATTTACAATTCTGTTTACATTTACATTTCTTTGCATTTTTTATTAAAACATTTTTTTTCTTACTATTTCATCTAAAATATCCAAAGCTTCAAAGCTTGAAGGGGTTGATGTCATTAACAGCAGTTTATTTTGTGGAGCTCTGTTGCATACATTGCAGGAACATGACCTATCTCATCCCTTGTATATGAGAGTATACTGTATGACTTTACTAGAGTTCACACTTTCTGTCTCTCCACTTGTTTTCTCATACATTTTAGTTTGTATAAATGTGAGAATACATGATTTCAGTAGAACACTTAAGGTTAAGCAAATAATGCTGCCGTTCAGTATATTTATCATTACAGCTTGTTTAGTCCTTCTGGCTCCATTTGAAATATTTGGAAATATTTGATTTGCTAAAGTCCCAGCTGTTTAAGAGGTTACCGAAAAGTAACTCTATAATGCTGTAATGACATCTAGCCATGGAAATATTGGAAAACATGGAAATATTTATTGCAAAGAAACGGAATATTGTAACAGTAAGCAGGTGTTTTGCATGGATTCTGAGGAATTCAGGCAAATATACTGTTGCAGGTGTTCTCTGTATGAATTCTCTGGGCCCACCAAGGGAACCTAAAGTAAGATTGATAGAAAACTGGCATTTTACTTTTACAAATGGGGAAAAAAATATTTTGGTGTAATTTCTTTATTTTGTGGTTTTTAACCACTTTGTGGTTATTAATTGCATACTTTGCTTATTTGTTTGATTAGTAAAAGATTAGTAACTGTCCTGTTTTAGTTTCTTTATTATTGCTAATTATACATGTTCATGATCCAATGGGAATCAAAAGGGCAGTTCTTCACTTCCACGGATGTTTAACTTTATACGGTACTTTATTTGTGTTAGTTGTCTGCCTTTATGTTATTTGATTGCAACACTATTTCAGGTATGTAAGCTTAGCACATTTCCGCTTTGCAAGTTGTATTTGTAGCTACAAGGATATTTAACATTTCTGTACTGTAGAATGTATTATTTCTGCAGTATATGAAGTATTTAAAAGAGGTACAAATATTCAGTTTCATTTTTATGAGTTAGGTGACTTGGTTGTTTCTCTGCTTTGTGAATAAATTAAATACTCCATCCCTGTGTGTCACAAGACTTTTCAGGAGAGGTATGGAGAAAGTGTATTAATGGTTCTTTTTTTTTGTTCGATATTTCTGGTAGATTTGCCAAGGTGGAAGACCAGCCTGACGCTCTGCGGCTGTACACAGTCCAGATTCCTCACAAGCGTGACCGCAAACCCCCTCCCTGCTACCTAACCAAGTGGGATGGCAGCAACTTCCTGCCTCTCCTTACACGGCCCTGTGGCAACGAGGTTATTTCCTGTCTGGCTGTCAGGTAAAGAGTCCACTCCTTGATTTACACACTCAACAGTCCTTTATTAATGGAACACATCAGTTTCAAAGAGTGTGGTGTGTGTTCAGTCTCTTATTACAGTCTTGTATCAGGCCAAATTTACAGTTGTTAGGACAAATGCATCAAATCTTTAAATCTTGACACATAACGCCCAAAAGAAACATGTAGGCACAGTCACATTTATTCTGACTATAGTGAAAAGGAAAGAATGAAAAAAGAATGTATTTATTTTGTCATCAAAATACATAGAGTTACTACTGTGTATTATGTGATAACTGCACACCTTTCTTGATAAACTTTTACTATTGGTAAATGAGATAAGCAGCAACAGCTCCTGAATGCTTTCTTATTGAATATTATTTTCCAAGTAAACATACTGTATGAAAACGCTTTGTATACTATTCACTCACTTGATAACCCTGGGCCTTGTTTGCAGCACATTCATAAATTTCGCCTTGACTTTATTTTTCAATATTTCCTGTTTTGGTGACAGATTATTTCGCCATTTACATTGAGTTTCTTCAAAACAAAAAAGTTTAACCAGAACCAAAAAAAAAACAAACAAAATATTGTACTTTTTTAAAATTTGTAAAATTTGAGCACGAAACATACTGTATTGTACAAGGCCTTGTTTTTTAACAGCTAACAAGAACAACGCAAAAAATAGTTCTGTAAAAAAACAGGGGGAGATGACTATGTACAGTGCCTATAGTAAGTCTACACCCCCCCCTCGTACATTTTCACATTTTATTGTGTTACAGCATGTAACCTTTAACAGAATTTGTGCCACTGATCAACACAAATTACTCTATAATGTCAAAGTAAAAATAAAATCCAGACATTTTACTAAATTAATTAAAAATAAAAAACAGAAATGTGTTTTTTTGTTTCAGTGACTCTGGGACGTTCCTGGGTCTGGGTATGGTAACGGGATCTGTAGCTATTTACATTTCCTTCTCACTGCAGGTACGAAGCCTATAAACTAGTTGTCATTCAACCCTCTGCCAAAAATCTGCAGTCTCACAGATTTTTTTGTTATCCTGCCATGGATTCACCCCTAAAATATCAGGACATAGTTTGTATATGACAGGGCGTTTGTCATTCAAATACAGGAATTGTGTATTCAGTAGATCTATTTTACACTTTCAAGGACATGAAATTGACTGAGACTTCAGCAACCTTTAGACACTATTTAACTATTCTTGTATTTTGTCCTGATGCACGTGTACACTGTGTAATAAGAAATTGACCCCTGTAACTGGAATCCAATAGCATGATTTGTTTTAAGTATGGGGGATCCAAAGTGACAGTAAGTCTGCAAAACAGGTGTAAGGGCACGTCATTTCTCAACATTATTATATCAGTTTAGGGATTCAATAATTAAATTATTCCATGAGGTGGGATTATGTAATAAGTTTTCCAGTTATGTTGTTGAAGCTATTACTCTGGCTTCTTTCAAGAAATAACTGGCTGATGTTCTTTTATCAATTAACTTTCTAAAGAACTTTGTGATGTTCTTATATCAATAAACTTTTACCAAATAGTTAATAATTGCCCATAATCCACAATTACCACAGTCCATAATTACCAAATGAACTAAATGGGCCGAATGTTGTGTGTAGCTTTTCTTTGTAGCTGGTGTTATATTCTTAAAATTGCCATTTTTAGTAAGAGTTTAAGAAAGATTCTAAGCATTAAAATATGTGCCAAAACTCGAGCCCTAATTATACTTTTATTATGCAATGAAGAAATATTATATACTATAATTAATATAACGTTTTTACTATATGAGTGTATATATATATGCAAATAGGTCTCCTGCTAATTGTTATAAGTGTATTAGCATATTTTATTTCTGTTCCAAAAATCTGAGTGACCAACAGTTTCAACAAGAACACTTATGGAAGTCCATTGCAGTGCATTATTTTGTAGACTATCATCTGTCCATGGAAGTACAGTAAAATATTCTTGCTTCTTTATTTTTATACACAGAAGCTTTACTATGTCCAAGAAGCACATGGGATTGTGGTCACAGGCTTGGCCTTCCTGCCGGACACAAAGCAAGGCCTGAAAATCCTTGGGGACAACGAGGCAGCCATGTTAAGTGTGGCAGTGGACAGTCGGTGCAAAATGCACGTTCTCCCCAGCCGACGTAAGTGTGTCAGGAAGGCGATACAGGAATTGCAGCGTACCTAGTCGCCTTTTCAGTGTGGTTTTTCAAGGTTATTCGGATGCTTATCAGAAGGATTTTAAAGAAAATCTGCAGCCTAAGATAGAGTGCTGGAAAATCATTTCAAATACAGTGAACACTGATGGAAAATATATTGATTTTGAAAATGAGGCCTATCACATAAAATAAGTTGTCCAGTAATAGTATAAAATTCAATACTTTGTATTGAAATATAATTATATAAATCAAAAGTATTAGAAATGATAAAGTTTAATAATATGAATAATAGAAAATAATTCACCAACCAATTGAATAATTCCATCACCAATGAGGAGATGGAGTGGTCGATATTAATCTTGACATTTTATTCTATGCTACTTGGTAGCCCTTAAAGTTGTATGGTTTTCGGTACATATTGTTACCACTTTCTGATGACTTCTCTGTTTCTTTAGGAACCTTTCCTGTCTGGCTGGTTCTCCTTCTCTGCGCTTTGATGGTCATTTTTGTCATCCTGCTCCTGCAACACGCCTTCCCAGGGTTAATTTAGGAAGGATGGGTTCCCCTTAAGCTGCTCAGCATGGGTACAGACCCAGACAAACATGAGCTGCCTCCTCAGTTCTTCTCAGGGAACTTGGCTCGTGGTCTGGATGGACAGCAACACATTGAGCAAGAGAAGACACTTCACATGATACTGGTGGTGAAGAACACTTGACTAAGCTTTGATTCCTTAGGAAAAATAAGGAAGGTTATTTGTTTGCCACCATTATGGTGCACTATTTGTGGCTTTTAATGTCAAATTTTATGATTTCTGATTTTTATTTTAAGGAAAAGCCGGAGACATCTTTAATTAAAATTCTGACTTTAAACATTAACCCTGACTATACCTGGATTTTAGGTGCTTGTAAAGTAATGTTTGGCGACTCTTGAGAGTTTGGATATTGATTAACTAATGGCAGATTTTGCATTTCCGTTCCTTAATGAGAATATTTTGATGCTGTTTTTGTCCTAACCCTCTGTTTAAGTAATAAATAGTGGTATTAACAAACCACCGTGATGTATTTATGTACAGCAGACTCTCAACATAACAGACCAGGCTGAATCCAGCTTTCTGTGGCATTATTGAAGAGTCTGTTGTTCTAGTGAGTCTATTGATTTTTCATTCTACACTTTCTATTGGGACTTAAAAGTTTAAAAAGGATTTAGTGTCATGTTGATTTTGTTTCCATCTATTTTTCTTGGACTAAAAACCCATGCAGATAATGTGCTAAATGAGAGCTGTCTTCCAAATTACACACATATAATACTTAAATTTAACTGCAGTGATGGAGTTATGCACCCAGACGGCATAGTACTCTCCCATTCATATATTTAAAGTTATATTTGAGAATGAATAATCTCACTGCACTAAGTAATTTCACATAGGCATACAACAATGGTTTTATTCATTCTTGGAAAGTTTTGGTTTACCATAGAAAAGCAGACTATAATTTACATATGTTTCTGGCTGTTACCTATCAAATCTTTATTGGTGTTCTAGCACATTTGTAGTGTGAAAGGAGTGGGATGTCATTCATTACCTACAGTAGCATTACATGTCAAATGTTAATTGTGTTCCAAAAAAAGCTTCATGCTATGGCTTTGTTTGAAACAAATCCATTGACTGCAATGTTCTGTTTAAGAAAACTACCAGAAATCACTCTTGTAATTAATAAAATAAATTCAGGTATAAAGAGAAACTATTTTGTATTTAAGCTCCACTTTCATGAAGGATAAATCTTTGTTTAAAATAAAAACCTGAGCTAATCCAGTTAATGTCTTGTCCATGAATGATATCAGCTCCTGGCTATTTCTTCTGGTTATTCATCTTCTATCAATATATGTCATGTTGAATTCCTTGTGTGAATTTATTGCTTTCTCTACAAAATTTGATATATTTTAAAGTCTCCTAGGTTGAGCTATCATTGGTTGAATGTTAAGGGTTGAGAGATAACTTTGCTGACACTTCAGCAGTATGAACATGGATAGAAGCCTTAGAATTCTTGAAAACTGGACAGACCCCATCTCAAGGTACGTGATCAACCTAAAACATGAGACATAGCTCACAGTTTCAACACAGACATTTCCTAGATGTTTCTATGAGCCTGGGGTCTTAATACCTGTTTTCTCTGACAGCATTACAAGAAATTCATTCAATTCATTTGGGAGACCAGTGCTACGAAACCAACCCATTTTAATAACAAATCCAGATTTTGTCTCAATTATACTGTGTAGAATTTACTGAACCCAACTGCTATGGAGGAGGATCTTTTTATGACATTAGCTATAATTGGTGTATGAGAAAATGACATCTACAGTTTGTGTAACCTCAACATTAATGACTATCTGTAAAAGTTTTGTATTTATGTACTAAAGTTTTGTATTTATGTACAACAGACTCTCATCATAACAGACCAGGCTGAATCCAGCTTTCTGTGCCATTATTGAAGAGTCTGTTGTTCTAGTGAGTCTATAGATTTTTCATTCTATCTGTATAACTCCATCACATAACATAATACATAAATATAAAACTTTTACAGATAGTCATTAATGTTGAGGTAATTGAGAAAAAATCTGGATTTGTTATTAAAGTGGGTTGGTTTCATATCCCTGGTCTCTGTATCACTATCTGTAAAAGTTTGTATAGTTTTACTTCTACCTTAAGCAAGTCTCTGTCCATTTGCTTTTTCTAGTATCATTTTTGTCAAGTTTAAAACTGTCAGCTTTCAATCAAAACTGCATTAAAACATAAAACATATAAATTTAGTAAGATAGGATTCCCTGCTTTTTTTTCTTTCCTTGGCAGCAACACTTCCACCCTGAACTCATCAGATATCAGGTGCTAAGCAAGGCAGGGGTAAGTCTGTACTTTGAGATCTGAGTGCTCGCAGGATATCCAGGTTCCTGTTGAAGAGATGCGGTTGGCCAGTAGGTGATCCCTCTAAATCTGAACTTGCAAACCAATATCCCAGTGTAGTGACAAGGCAGACTGCACTGTTGTAGATTTATGTCCTTCAGATGTTAAACCAAGGACCTGACTACTTACTCATTAAAGATGCCAGAGCTGTTAACCCCCATGTTGAAACTAACATCCACTCTGGACTTGTACAATCCAGCATTCCTAAATTCATTTGGTGAAGCAATTTCTCAATTATCTGCCTAATCTCCTCTGTAGTGGGCACTTGGCGCACAACGGCTGCCACATGTCCCAGATGGACACAAAAAGTGTGTGCTGGATTTTGGAGGTGGATGAAGGGGATCCCCTTTTATGTAGACATTTCTTTGGGATCCCTAGTGACGAAAAGTGGAAATCTTTCTAAACAAAGTGTTATGAATGGACGGAATAAATTACCAAGACATTGCAAAAATGAGAAAATACTACTAAAAGCTACTTGATACTGTGACACAATCTTAGTCTATAGGAAAATCATATGCCCTTATAGGCAGACCTGTTTTTGTCATTAATTTATTTTTTTTGGTCTTGTGATCTTATGCTTAACGCTTATGGGAATTTTATTGCAAATATAGCCTTTATAGCAAAGGCACATAGTATTTGCTTAACTGTTAAGTGTGAAATAAAACAATAGACAAGGAAAAGGAAGAATACATTTATAAAGT
Source organism: Lepisosteus platostomus (assembly GCF_059453375.1). Lineage (NCBI taxonomy): Eukaryota > Metazoa > Chordata > Actinopteri > Semionotiformes > Lepisosteidae > Lepisosteus > Lepisosteus platostomus. The sequence continues at coordinate 19,905,895 of NC_142613.1, forward strand.
ACAGTAACAGTTTTTACTATTTACTATTTATAAAAAGGAGATGGTAAATTGTAGTGAGTCATCATTTTAGGAGACTGTAAATAAAGATTGTCTGGGTGCATGTACTGTACTATACTTCTGTAGGCCTTAGGAAGTCTAAAATGATTTAGGTTTTACAGGAGTGCTGCAGGGTTAGGAGAAACAATCTGTGAAAGGATTTTCAACTAGGAACAGGTTTCACAGGGTCCTCTAAACTGTTCAGGAGATTTCCTAGAAGCTAATGACAACTTTTCACACCTGGTAAAATTTGAAAGCTCATTGACTTTAATTTAAAATTCTGAAAGTTCTTGCAAAACAAATATTTCCAAATCAATAATAAGAAAAGGACTGAAGTTGAGAGTGGAATTGTCAGTGCACTCAGGTTTATACACAATACAGTTCTTGATCCCGACATTTGTGTTTGGCTGGTACAAACAACACAACCACAAAAAAACATCTGATGAGCAATCAATAAAATACCAGACATAAAACTGAAATATTGGTGTTTTAGTAACCTAAAAAAGTTTTTCTTGTGTAAATTGTTGATAAGTAGCAAGCATTGAGTCTGAACTGCAGAAAAATGAACTCCAATATTAAACTTACAGGATTTTTTGACCACACTTCCCAAAGGTCTCCACATTGTGTTCTGGGTTTTAACCAGTAAATATTTGAATAATCTTGCAAAATCTGCATTTATTTTTTGTACTTTTGTCTGTGCTGGGGCATTTTGTTGTAGTATTCTGTTGAATGATGTGTAGATCTTCCACTAGATGGCAGAATAAGCACCTATTTCTATTTATATGAGAGAAGGACCACTATTTTAAATACAGTACTTAAATTTACAATGTTTTCCAAACTCAGTCCTTCTGCCTGAATTTTGTGCAATCTCTTAACTCTTTAAGTCATTCAATCAAATTAGTCATATGGGAAAGTAATCTATTCTGTTTGTTTCAAAATAAGAAACCCATTGTCTCCTTAATGATAATAATGCACACATTGCAAAACAACAAGATTAATATTGTTGCCTAATAAACATTTTCCAACAGAGTGCCAAAGGAATTTTTATAATACCCAATAGAGGTTTTGAGAATACAGTTATGATATAAAAAAGACAAAAAGTTCAGAATAATAGACTAGTTACCATTTTAGGCACACAATTTTTAATTTTGATTTGATTTAGAAAAGTGGCATGTAAAACTAATTTAAAATAAATTTAAATAGTGTTCTTGAGCGAGAAATCCCTGTAAATTAATCCATTTATACTTAATGAACAGTGTGGAAGACTAAATAATAGGCAGAAATGCACAAACTAAAATATATTTTATGTACAGTCCAGAGTGGACTGATACTTTAAAAAGATGTTTGCTTTTACCCTACACTGATTTCTAACTTTACACTCAAACATATTTCTCAGTGTGCTATTGTTTAAGATTACACATATTCTAATGGAAAATACAGCACCTAACTTTGTGAATCTTTTAATTGAACACAATAAATATTCTAGAACTTGATTACAGTTTAAGAAAAAACACTATTTTGAAGAGCTCTAGGTCAGTATTCAATACATCTGCCTGCGGACGTTAATCTGTCTTTATCAACATGAGCGAGCTTATTTCATCAAGCCTGTGAAGAGTAATCCAGAAAGAAATCCATGAAGAAAAACTAGAAAAACCATGCAATATCCTATGACTGATTTAGGCATGTTTGCCTTTAAACTCAGCCTTAAAGCTGGAGTCTTTTTGACTTGCCATTTGTTTGAATATTTACACTCTAATGCCCTTAAAACCATAACAGTCCTAGAGCCGTGCACCCTGTGATGAAAAATGTTTCTTATCATGTATTCCCACACACCACAGAATACAAGTGTAATAATGGTTGGTGGTTCTTTTGTGCAGTCCAACCTCATTTGGTCTCTATTGGAAAAAGGCCTTAAAGAAAGTAAAATGAATTGAGGATTTTCGGGCCAAGTGAGCTATTAATCCCTTGAATGGCTCTCATTACTGGTACTGATGTTCAACTCCCTGGGTGGGGAAAAACCAACAGAGAAGCTTTGAAAAGAGACCCACAAAGATACAGTTCTCTCTGTGACCTTCTCAATGACTCTTTTGAGAGATCAGCCCATGAGGCACTGAAGAAAAAAAATAGCTTGCTCCTTTAAACGCTGTAGCAGAAGGGTTTTGTTTGTATTAACTCAACCTCAACATATTTGTTTATTTATTGCACATTTATAAGACACATTGACAATTTAATCTCCACTTCAAGATTGTTTCTGATTACCAAGAATTGTGCGTAAACAACTTGCAGAATATAAATGAACTACTAAACCACTTGTGACTGCCTTCTGGTTTAAACAGTAATGTTCACAGACATTTAAATATAATATGTCTCGATGCCAGTCAGGTTTTACAGATAGAATTAAAAATACTCCTTGGAAAGTGTGGAAAGAAAAGAGAATGATGTATATATTTTTGTATACAGTAAAGTAAAGTCATTTTTTAATGTTAGATTGCTGTGGGAAAGTATGCTTAAAGGCAAAGCAAAACAAAATGACATAGTTGAAAAGAAGATTAGAACTTCAAAGAAAATTCAGCAGGATAAATTGCTACACAGGTTAATGTATTAGGAAAACTGAAAGGCAAATAATACCATCTTCACACATTTAATTGAATCTAACTACTACTAATTCACAAGAAAAGCTGTCGCCAACTGTTTCCACTACAACTGATTGAAGTTGATTTGCTCTAGCGTTTTGCATTGGATTTCAATTGCAATCCCTGTATTTAAATTTACAGGAAGCTAAATTGTTTACTCCACAGTAGAGTATGTTGAATAAAGTACCACATGTAAACAATGAGAGAAGAAATGAATCTAAACATGTGCCGTTGTCCAGTTGAGACTGTTATAAAAACTGTTCGCCTCTCCCACCATTGGGAACTGCAATGGACATACTGTATTTTCATAGTTTATGTGTTGTTCTGTGAAAAGAATATTATAATGTGATCCAAAGGAAGAATTATTTCAGGCTTCTTTAAGTTAGCTTCTGTAGATCCTCATGAGCTGCCTACAGTATGTAATAACTTCTAGACAATGATATTGATTGTAGTAGATTAGTTCATATCTTATTTAATAATAAGGCAGAAATTCAAGATTCACTTTTCAAGAATTACAAAATAGTACAGCAAACAGACTTTGTGAAACAATTGTGTACTAAAAGCTTGAGTGATAAGAGGCCCAAAAAATATTTAAAATATGAACAGCTGCAGTCATGCTAATGTACAGTATTTGGGCAATGAGCTTCATTGACTTTGTGCTGTATGTGAGACAGTTGCATGGAGTGTGGTCTTTGTTTTGTATTTTATTCAGTATGCAGACTACTACATTCAGGATAAACTATTTTACATATGGACTATAGTCATGCAGACATCTCTAAAGTAATATTTCAACACCTAATATCTGAACAGGTGAATCTCATTGTCACTGTATATCCATTCTATTTCACAGGGAGTCAAAGCAACTTACAGATGTTTTGAGTTTTGTATTTTATTCAGTATGCAGACTACTACCTTCAGAATAAACTATTTTTGTATCTTAGAAAATAGCCCAGCAAATAAGGGCTTATAGGAATATGGAAATATAAACCTTTCAATATCTAGCATCAGACAGGCAAGGGATTTAACTAAGCAATATTACATGAATACATGAGATAAAAGATAAATGCCCTTTTGATGTTCCTTGCGTGTGATTCAAATGACAGCACAGGGCCAAAAGCAATTCTGCAGTTTCTAACTTCCATCAAAGGTTTCAGCTGTCTACAATGACACTGAGGTCAGCAACTTTGTAAAGCTTCAGTGCAAGCAAGTAGTCATGATAAAGAATGAACTAATTACTGTTTTGATTGAAACATGAGCTTTTGTATGGTTGGTTCAGCTGGATTTCTGTTTAGATAGGGACTCAAAAACAAGTCCAGTTAATGATGTAAAGAACAGCATTTTTATTTTATATATTTTGAACAAATGGGTACTGTTTTGCATAAAAAACGAATAAGGTTGCTTTTGTACTCTGTTTATCTGTTTAGACCCTCCTTTTTAACAAAAGCCCCAGTATTCCATCTCTCGGGATATCACAACTTGCTGGAGAATATGGGCATACAGTAGGTTATATGGTCAGCTGCAAATTTTGGGAGCCAGGGAAATATTAGACAGCTGATTCGAGGCAATAAGGCATGAAAAGATGTTTCAAGTTTACTGGAAGAGACCAGGAAAAACTGTAGCTAATGCTCACCTCCTCTGCCAGCTGGCCTGATAATCATTGGGGAAGCTTGTGATCTTTGTGAGAAATATTGTTTGCTGCTGTTTCAGGTTTGAGGAGACCCACAGCAGCCATAGACACTAAAAGGAAAATACTGGATCCCAGATTCCATTTAAGCGTATATACTGTATGGTCGCCAATTTATTTTTCAGTTGTTTAATGAGACAACAATATTCTTTTCAACAGGATATAGATAAATGATGTGATGTGTTTAATCACAACCATGATTTTGTAATAAAATAGGGGTTGTCTCATGATGTTTTAAGGTAAAAGTAAAAAATAATCCATAACCAGTTTAAAATACTTGATAACACACCCTTTGTAGTCAGGTATGAAAATGAAACCACACAATTTTCAGGTATCTTAAGACAAAGAAATACAGTACATACAGTATTTACATACTAAAACATACAAATGACTATTTACAAATTAGTTATAAAGAAGTGTACCTCTGAGTCCATGCTTTCTACAGTACAAAGGTACCTTCACTTACTATATTTCTTCAATAATGTACTGACGTTACTGCAATCTAATGTTGGTTTCTGTTTAAAAAAAGACCCATCTACATGACAAGGTACTGTTTAAAACTGATACCAAAGTGTGAGAACTGGATCTAAACTATAAACTAAGTACACTGATGTGGCTTGTTATGGTTGGGACCAATTTTCAATTTGTACTTCTACAAATGACCTCTCAGGCATTTCATCACAACCACTGGAAACAACCACATAACCTGACTTTGCGTCTACAAACTGCTCTACAGTACATACAATTCTTGCCACACTTATGAGCAAAAAAGTGAGTGAGTCAGATGATCATGACCGGGTTATGACACTACCTCCGCCAAACTTCAGAATTTGCTCAGATGTACAAACATGAGCCAGGAGAACCTTGGAATAAAATGTTATGCACAGACAAGACCAATATAAACTTTTACCAGAGTAACACAAAGGCTAGTGGAAACATAAAGGAAAACTTCCAAAAACACAACCTCTTCTGTAAAGCATGGCCTGTCCTGGGCGTGCATGGCCACCGTGAGAACTGTCTCACTGGTCTTTGTTGATGGTGTAACTTATGATGGCAGGAGCAGAATGTTTTACAGAAACTTTTTGTCTGCTTATCGAATTCATTTTCTAACAGCTTCTTCTAATTCAGGATTGTGGAGGAACTCAGCAAGCAATGGGCGTAAGGCAGGATACACCCTTGATGGGACACCGATCCATCTCAGGGCAGACGGACACAAACATGCAAACACTCACACCAGAACCAATATTCCCAGAAGCTAATTAATCTACCAGTAGGTTTTTGGACTTTGGGAGCAAACTAGAGCATCTGGAGGAAACCCAGGTGAACACAGAGAGAATGTAAAAACTCTATGCAGATAGGGCCCCAGGTCTGGAATTGAATCTAGGCTCCAATGCAATGCTGATGACTGCATCACTATGATGCTTGTCTGCTTATATACCTGGAAATACTTTTATACATATTGGACGGTGCTCCACAATTCTGCAATGAAAATGACCCAGAACATATAGGCCTAGTTCAATGGGAGAAATAAATTGAAAATACTGGCCAAGTCAATCTACTGTTCCAAATCCAATTGAGCTTGCTTTTCCTATGATGAAAAAGAAATTGAAATCAGAAATCCCCCCAAAACAGGGAAGACCTCAAAATCTTAACAGCATAGCATCTCAAAAGATTACACAAAGAAAATTGTGAGCTCAATAATTTGCAGACATTATACAGTTTTTGCCTCACAGGAATATATAACCAAATATTGACTTTTACACTCTCAAATTTACTCACTTGTGTCACAATACTTTTGGTCACATGAAATCATTGAGTGGAACACAGGGTATGTTTTTGTTCTAACATTAACAAATGTATGCATTGAATTAACCAAAAATAAAATGTGTACTTGTCATTCCAAATATTCTCATCATCATAAATTCAAAATGATTTACTGTAAGGTAAAAGTACATTCTTGATTTTACTTTCCTTATAGGAAAGTCATTGGGAGGACATACTGTAGTCTTTAGGAGGACACAGTCATTGTCAAATAAACCATAATGTGGAACATAATACTTTCCCAGGACACTATACTGTTTTTTGTGTCTTCTAAGTGACTTCTTACTGTTTCTCAGTCTTAAGTGAATAATAAGAAAAAAGGGTGTTCTCCTCCTTGTTTCTCCTCCTTGTTTCTCCACTTTACCTGTCCCTCTGTAACTTACAGTAACTTCTGTTCATGACATCAATCATGACATACAGTGATTGATCTCCTGTAAATAAAGTACAGAAGTTCTACAAAAACATTTCTTTTGTGTTTTTTTTTTACTTTGGCCTTTCAGAAATACTTTATTTCCAGTTGTGTTATTCTCTCTGTATACATATTCTCTGTATGTTTCTTTGTGCTGTCTCACGAACAACATTGGGAATTTAAAAAAAGAACCTGTGGTTTGACTCCACTCACCCACTTCCGTGTAACACAAGAAGCAAGATTAATTTACAAACAAAGGGCTAAAAGCAGAATATATGATGGCTGAAACAAATACACACAGGGATTGCTTCTGCCACGTGTACAGATGAACACCAAATACAAACAAATCAGGTAAACAAAGATTTTCCAGAAAATCCAACAAAAAAAATAATGACGGTCCCATTGTCATTTAGACAAATAATATGTCATACATTAAATGATGCGACAACACCATAAATACAAAGCTTAAAATGAAATCAGATAAATACTAGAGATGGAAAGATTGGACAGGGAATGCAAGAAATACATTTCAAGGATTAAATATTTCTTTGGGCAAGCAAATAAGCAGCTTAATTCCTTATTCTTTTATGCAGCTACAAAATATGACAAAAAACTCACTTTGGACAGGTGTAAAGAAACTATTTGTAGGCAACAGCAATAAACATAAAAACGAGCAATAAAATCCATTCTTCACTAATGAGAACTACTTAACCACCCCAACTTGCACCCCTTCCTGAGATTAATTTTATGCAGCATGTTGTTTATTGGTCTCTTCAAACAATCAGTTAAAACCTATTAAAATTTCAATTTGGAGGATCTGTGTTTCTGTTCCCATGGTCAGCACTAGCAGTTTGTCGTGTGTTGAAAGCTCACTTGACGAATTTGCAGGTGTTGGCTCAAACTTGAACATTAAAATATTTGCATTCATCTAA